>NW_023470899.1:0-4700 GCF_013731165.1 Rhagoletis pomonella | reverse complement strand
TGTAGTAGAAATTGTAGTAGAATATTGCTATAAGTATGACCTAGATTTAGAGAATACAACCATGTAAATGCAAATGACCTAGATTTAAGAAATATAAATACAACTCTGTATATGGAAAGCGTCTGGGTAGAGACAAGAAAAACGAAATAAAGACATTCGTTAAATAGCATCGAGCGAGTGAAGTTGTGCGTTTTGGTGATCGGCCTCTTTTTTATTACCTGCTACAGTCGCCAGAAGTAGGATTGATATCCCAATTTTTTTTTTAGTGTTTTACGCCCTCGTACAAACATTCGGACTGCATAATACCTGCTAAGGTTGCGACGAAATTAAAAAGTTTATAGCGCTCACGGACACAAAGAGAAAAATAACTTACTATTTACGTGTAACAAAATTAAAGTCAGCGTGCAAGATGGAGGACACCATTGCGGTGGAAACATACACAACAACACAACTGAAAGAGTGGCTGCAGCGTTTGAGTCTTAAGACAAGCGGAACGAAGATGGACCTTGTTAAGCGTTTAAACGAAGTTCCCCAAGCGACACGTGGAAATTGCCCGATTGCTGCCGAAGAAGCTGGTGTTGGTGAGGCTTCGCTCGGACATGATGACATACGCACACTCAAAGCAGAGCTAAGTAAACTAAAGAATCAATGCGAAATTCTAACGCACCAAAATGAGTTGTTGCTAACCAAAATGCGAACACAGATATGCGAAACTGACGCCGCTGCTACAGAGTTGCCATTCGATGTGGTTAAAGAGTTTTTGCCGGAATTTAATGACGAAGCTGATTTTGAAGTTTGGGTTGAACAGTTTAAAAATTTAACATCGCTTTATGTGTTGGATGAAAATTTGCAACGAGTGCTTTTGATGAATAAATTAAAGGGCAAATCCCGACAATGGCTGCAATCAAAACCGAATTTGGTTACTGAACATGTTGCAGAGTTACTTAAGCAGCTGGCGGAGTTCTTCGAAGTCAAAGAAAATAAAATGATTCTTCGGCGCAAGTTCGAAATGCGTAAATGGATCCACAGTGAATCATTCCTTGATTATTTTAAAGAAAAAACCGCGATGGCGAAGAAGATATCAATTGAGGAGGACGAACTTGTTGACTGCATTATTGAGGGTATCCCGGATGAACAGCTTAGAACACAAGCACACATGCAGTGCTATTTGTCTACAGCCAGCCTGGTGCAAGCATTTTCGAAAATACAACTAAAGAAGAGCGTGACCTCAGCTAAAGCAGTCTCTACGTCTACAAACGCGAAGGTGCAGAAAGGAACAATGGTAATTCGCTGCTACAACTGCAATTCTTTAGGACATTTCGCCGCAGAATGCAAAAAGCCGAAGCGAGAAATGGGTGCCTGTTTTGCGTGTGGAAGCCTCGAGCATCGTGTTGCAGCTTGTCCTGACAAGAAATCCGCAGTTCAATTTTTGGAAGACAATGAATATGTAAGGTATTTTAACATAAAGTTGATTGATGATAAAAATGTTTGTTTAAATTTAGAATGCCTCATAGACTCCGGCAGCCCAGTGAGTTTCATCAGACGCTCCAGTTTATCGCATAATTTGAGTTTGATTAAAAGTGTAATGAAATATGATAATAAATGTTTTTTCGGAATTAATAAAAGCAAACTTAAAGTTTTTGGAAAAGTTCGTTGCCTTGTTAGTGGAATGAAACAAGTTATTGAGATAAGTATGCTGGTGGTGGCCGATGAGTCTATGAGCTTCGATGCTATACTCGGAAGAGATTTTTTGAGAGCAGGTAGGCTAAAGTTGTGTAAGATTGAAAATGTTTCGAAAACGATCGTTAATGAAGACTTGTTGAGAGATGAAAATGTTAGCTATAAAAAACCGAGTGAAGAATGTGTAGACGCTGGCAAAACTGAAAGTAAAGTTGAAACAGAAAATGAATTTCCGAAATTTTTGAGTACTTTAGAATATGATAAAGAAAACGAATTGGATTTATGTATGGGTGATCAACTGAATTCTAAAGATAGAGGTAAATTGTTAGATATTTTTAAGCAGAAATATGTAAAGCCGAAACGACCCGACGAACCATTGACAAAGTGCTTTATGAAATTGAATTTAGAAAACACAAAACCATTTGGCTGTCCACCGCGACGCCTGTCGTATGCTGAAAAGAAAGAATTGCAAAAATTACTAGACGAATATTTAGATAAAGGATATATTAGGGTGAGTGAATCGGAATTTGTTTCTCCTATAGTTCTGGTTAGGAAAAAGTCAGGTGAACTGCGAATGTGCGTAGATTATCGCGTTTTAAATAAAATGACTTGTAAAGATAATTACCCTATACCGCTTATTGACGATTTGCTGGATAGATTAGGGAAGAAGAAAATTTTCACTAAGCTCGATTTGAAAAAACGGGTTTTACCATGTGTTCATGAACGAAGAGTCGGTTAAATACACATCGTTTGTCACACCCATGGGTCAATACGAATTCTTGCGGATGCCCTTCGGCTTAAAAAATGCACCGTCCATGTTTCAAAGAATTGTGAACAAGGTGTTTGCTGATATGATAAGGGACGGAAAGTTGATAGTGTACTTAGATGATATAATGATAGCAACGGAAAACGAAGAAGAACATTTTGAAATTTTGAAAGAAGTATTTGCGAAATTGGTTGATAACAAACTAGAACTTCGATTAGATAAATGCGAGTTTTTTGTAACCAGTGTCAAGTACTTAGGTTATATGATTACAGGAGATGGAATACGAGCTGATGAAAAAGGTCTTCAAGCTATACAAAATTTTCCTGTGCCACAAAAGCTCCATGCCGTTCAGAGTTTCTTGGGTTTGTGTTCCTACTTCCGCAGGTTCGTGAAAGATTTTTTCCATATTAGCAAAACCGCTTTATGATTTAATCAAGAAAGATAAGGAGTTTAAATTTGGAAAACCGGAACTAGAATGTTTTGAAAATTTGAAAAGAAAATTGATCGAATCACCCATTCTTGCTTTGTATGATCCGGCTGATGCTACGGAATTGCATTGTGATGCAAGTTCCATCGGTTATGGGGCAATACTTCTGCAAAAGAAGAAAGACGGGAAAATGCACCCTATTTTTTATTTTTCGAAAAGGACAACGCCAGCTGAGTCCAAGTATCATAGTTTTGAGCTTGAAGCTTTAGCTATTGTAAACGCACTACAACGTTTCCGAATTTATCTTCAGGGTATAAAGTTTAAGATAGTGACAGACTGTAATTCGCTTGCGTTAACAATGAATAAGAAGGAACTTAATCCCAGGATTGCTAGGTGGGCGTTAGTGCTGCAAAATTTTGATTATGTGTTGGAACATCGTTCGGGAAACCGCATGCAACACGTTGACGCGTTGAGTCGGTGCACAAATATATTGGTGATAGAAACAAATACCTTCGAAGAAAGCCTAATCATTGGTCAAGGTAGAGATTCTGAGTTGAAGAGAATCCGAGAAGAATTACAACGTACGGAACATAATTCGTACGAAATGCGAAACGGGGTGGTGTATAGAAAGAAACGGGATGGAGGCTTGTTGTTTTTTGTTCCAACCGACATGCAGGAACATGTAATTTATAAATACCACGATGAGATGGGGCATGTGGGCACAGATAAAGTAACTGAGCTTATATCGAAAACATATTGGTTCCCAAAAATGCGTGATAAAGTAATTAGCCACATACAAAATTGTTTACAATGCATAGCGTTCGCAGCTAAAAATTACAAGAATGAGGGCCTTTTACATACGATTCCAAAGAGTAAAGTACCATTTGAAGTTGTTCATATCGACCACTATGGTCCCGTAGACAAATCGACATCGAGAAAGTATATATTTGTGGTTATCGATAGTTGCACTAAGTTTACTCGGTTATACGCAACTAAAACAACAAACACAAAAGAGGTGATAAATGCGCTTAATGAATATTTTAGGTCATATAGTAAGCCAAAGTGTATTATATCGGATAGGGGTACTAGTTTTACTTCAGGAGATTTTAAGGAATATACAGAGACGCATAATATTCAGCATATTAAGATTGCAACTGGTTCTCCGCAAGCAAACGGCCAAGTTGAGCGCGTGAACAGAACTATTGGGCCAATGATAGCAAAATTGATCAATCAAAAAGGGGGTACAAATTGGGTTTCTGTGTTAGAACAGGTTGAATTTTGTCTCAATAACACGCATCACAGATCTATTAACGAACATCCAAGTGTTATGTTATTTGGAATAAGACAAAGGGGTAAAATAGAGGACTATCTTCAAGAATCGTTAAATAATGTTAGTGGAAATGAAAATCAGGAATGTCGGACTCTCGACGAGATTAGAAGCAAGGCAGCTCAAGCTGAGAATAAAGTACAAAAATATAACGAGCAGTATGTCAATAGCAAGAGAAAACCGTCAGTCAAGTATGTCAATGGAGATTATGTCATGGTAACAAATTTCGATTCACACGCCGGCATATCTAGAAAACTAATTCCCAAATTTAGAGGTCCTTATCGAGTCTCAAAAGTTTTGCGAAATGACCGTTACTTGTTGGAAGATGTAGAGAATTTTCAGCAATCCAGAACTCCTTATAAAGGTGTTTGGGCTGCTTCCAATATAAAACCTTGGTTCAAGGGTCGTGAAAGCTATGATGATCAGGAGATCACATGATCAGGATGGCCGAATTGTAGTAGAAATTGTAGTAGAATATTGCTATAAGTATGACCTAGATT
>NW_023470898.1:0-4701 GCF_013731165.1 Rhagoletis pomonella | reverse complement strand
ACATCATCGGTAACAAAAATCGCTAAGTCTCTTCTGCCTTTTCCAAGCTGGATAAGGAAGCAAAACGAATGCACCTGGTGGTAAACGAGGACAAGACGAAGTATCTCCAGTCAACGCGTTCGCTCTTTGGAACCCACGTCACTGTTGACAGTTATAATTTTGGGAAAGTGGAGAATTTCATTCACTAGGGAACCAGCACTATCACCGCAGACCCACGCAGAATTACTCTTGCCAACAAGTGCTGCTTTGGACTGAGTAGGCAATTCGGGAGTAAAGTCCTTTCTCGACGTACAAAAACCGCACTCGATAAGTCACTCATCATGCCCCAGCTGTTATATGCCGCAGAAGCTTAGACAATGCCAACATTCGATGAGGCGGCTCTTAGAGTATTCGAGAGAAAGATCTTACGAAGATATACAGGCTTCTACGCATGGGCGACGGGGATTACCGTAGATGATGGAACGATGAGTTTTATGAGCTTTACAACTAAATGTACATGGTGCAGCGAATGAAAATAGAGCGGCTCCGCTGGCTTAGACATGTCGTTCCATTAGGAACCGAAGTTCCAGGTGTAAAAGAATTAAACTCGCAAGCCGCTGGTGGTAGCAGACCAATAGGGAGCCACCATTGCAATGGAGAGACCAAATTGGCACAGAGAGAAATGACTGGCGTTCTTTGTCGAGACCGGCCAAACTGGCTTAGGCGGTTGCAAATCCAAAGTAGAAGAAGAATATGCAAATGAGAAATGACGGAGTTGGGGGACCATTTTCTTGGATGCTCCAGGAGGAACTAGGAAAATATTCCTTATCAGATGGATTCTGGCAACGGTTCGATCAACAAATTACATCGCTTCGTCTGGAGTTTCTGCGACATTTTTACCAGGTGGAAGCATTGCCAATTGAACATATAAATCATCGAAACTCCCAGGTGCAATATTTCCAGAGCATCCGGAGCATAAATGAAATTTTACAATATCGGTACCAAACTAAAGGCATTTGAGAAATCTTGATCTAGAAATCTATATCTATATATAAAAATGTTGTGTTCGTTTGTCACGGTCATCGAAACTCGTGAACCGCTGAACTGATTCGAATAATTTTTTTTGTATTGTTCGGTATAATACCAGGATCATTTATATTACAAAAATTTGGAGAGTTGCCGCCTAATTGAAAATTTTTAAATCCAGTTATATTGATAAAATAAATGATCAGATCAAGGAGGCTTAAGAAAGATAACTGCTGGAAATATTTTTGAGGGCGGCTGCCACATATTTGAAAATATTAACTCAGCTAAATTGATAAAATAAATGAAATATTGCAATATGGGTATAAAATTAAATACGGTTAAATAAGACATCTGCTGGAATACTTTTGAGGAGGGTGCAACCTATTTGAAAATTTTAACTCAGTTAAATTGATAAAGTAAATTAAATATTGCAATGTGGGTATAAAATTAAATAGGGTTAAGATAGATACTGCCGGAATACTTCTGAGGAGGGTTGCCACCTGTTTGAAAATTCAAGTCATTTTAAAGGTAAAATTAATGACCTATTACAATGTAGATAGCAAAGAGATCTAGGAAATATGACTGTTGAAAATATTTTTGAGTAGGTTTGCCACCTATTTGAAAATTTTAGTTTTATTAAATTGATAAAATAAATGAAGTATTTCAATATGGGTATGAGGTGGGTTTTGTCGAAGGCTGATGTATGCTCAGCCGCTCCAGAGTCCAGCGAAGGTCCCACTAACCCCCACCAAATAAAACACAATGATTTGTGTATTAAGTCGAACACACCCACACACACACGCGGCTATCTAGAAGACCGGCAACTTGTCGTATAGGGGAGAGCGGAAGGTAAAGAGCGAGAGTCGGCAGTCGGTGTCGGAGTTTATCCGGCGGGTAATTGTACGGTGACGGGAGTGTTACTAGTGAATGCGAGATTAGCAGTGGTACGTGTCAGTCGTAGCGAAGAGCGTGGCGATGAGAGCAGTCGCGGTGGTTGTGACGGCGACGGCAGCCTGCAGTTCCCTTGCCGTGGTGGTGGCGGCCCCAGCGGTGACGTTGGCAGTGGCCCATATAATGATGAGGGCGGCAGCGACCTCCCGCAGTGGTGTTGTATGCGGCAGCGATGGTGGCGAAGGGTAAATGTGGCCCCTTTTAATTACGACGGTGACAGCAGTACTGGGCCATGATGGTAGTGGCGATTACCGTACTCGTGACGGGCAGTAGTGGGCGGCCTGGGGCGACGATAATGGCGGCGGCCCCAGTAATGAAGACAGTAGCAGCGGGCCCTGATGGTGGCAATAGTGACAGCGGCCCTGGTTGGCGATAGTTAGCGTTCGCGGTCCTCGGTGACGATGGAGGGCGGCCCACGGTTGTAGCTTCGGCCTTGGGGCGGCAGGGGTAATAACGGCCCCGGTGATGAGAGCAGCGGTACGGGCCCTAGCGGTGATGATGATTATGGCGGCGGCCCTGGATGGCAGTGAATAGCGGGCGGTCCTCGATAGAATTGTCGGCCTTAGGGCGGCAGTAATCGTAGCGGCCCCCGGTGATTAGAGCGGAGGTACGGGCCCTAACGTTGACGATGATTATAGCGGCGGCCCTGGATGGCAGTAGATAGCGGGCGGTCCTCGATGGAATTGTCGGCCTTAGGGCGGTAGCGGTGCTGGCGGTCCAGGTTTATTGATACCTACGGACAACTGATGATTAGTACGGTCCCTTAGGGCATCGAACGGTTGCCCAGTCCCCCCGTATGTATTCGCGGCCGCTAGGCGCCGCAGGGAGGTGGTTCCCTCCCCCCTTTCAGCGCCCGCTAGCCACGCGGTATCGCAAGCAGGCAGGGGTGTTCGGAATTGGGCAAGCCCAAACGGATCTCGCCCCCTGTCTGTTGCTGTTTGTGAAATCTGCATGTGCTTACCATGCCAGCTTCGCGTATGCGTATGTACGCCTGTATGTATGTACATAGGGGTGCCTTTAGTCTTGTTGGTATGTTAGTTTGTGTGTACGCCTACCAGTATGTATGTATGTATGATCATATATTGTTACCTATGTGCAGTTGTAAGACGTATGCTAGGGTGATGTTGAATATGTTATTGTGGCGTAGCCAAAGCTACGTTACATGGGTATCAAACTTTAGATTTTTAAGATGGCTTACAGCCGAAAATATGTTTTAGGAAATATGACTGCTGGAGACATTTTTGAAGAGGATTTCCACCTATTTAAAAATTTTAACTCAGTTAAATTGATAAATAAATGCAATATTGCAATGAGGGTATAAAATTAAATAGGTTTCAAAAAGATGACTATTGCAAATATTTTTGGGGAGGGCTGCCACCTATTTGAAAATTTTAACTCAGTTAAAGTGATAAAATAAATGAAATATTACCATGTGGGTATCAAGTAAAATAGGTTTCAGAAAGATTGCTCATGGAAATATTTTTTAGGAGGGTTTCCACCTATTTAAAAATTTCAACTCGGCTAAATTTATAAAATAGATGAAATGGGTATCAAATTGAATAGGTTCCAGAAAGATACCTGTTAGAAATATTTTTAGGAGGGTTGCCACCTATTTGAAAATTTTGAATCAATTAAATTGATAAAATAAATGAAGTATTGCCATGTGGGTGTCGAAACTAAAGAGTTTTAAGAAGGCTTACAGCTGAAGATATGTTTAAGGAGGTTGAAAATCTAACTCAATTTAATTGATAAAATAAATGGCATATTACAATAGAAAGATGATTGTAGGAAACGTTTTTGAAGAGGTCTGCCACCTATTTGAAAATTTTAAGTCAGTTAAATTGGTAAAATAAATTAAATATTCCAATGTCGGTAACAAGCTTTAGATTCTGATTAAGGTTTACGGCCGAAAATATATTTGAGAAGGGTTGCCACCTGTTTGAAAATTTAACTCAATTTGAATAATATAATGATAAAATAAATGACTTAAATATAGTTATTAAATTAAGGAGGTTTAAGATAGATGACTGTTGGAAATATTTTTAAGGAGAGTTGCCACATTTTTGAAAATTTGATCTCGAAAGCTTAGTATGTTGCACCAATGTATTTTCAATATAAAGCGATAAAATAAATAAACCAACGAAAAGTTAGTCCTTTGTCAAATATGTTTGATTTATTATTATTTATTTATGGATATGTACAAATGTAAAGCGGGTACGGACGATGTGTGGTGGCTAGCGGCCGTTCCTGGTTGAATACGGGAAAATAAGTACCCGCGCTCTTTTCAATAGTTCAACCTCAAAGCGTAAAGCTGTTTGGATGGGAAGTTAAAAGATAGTTAATTTGGTGGGAAAAATGTATGACAATTTCTAATAAATACTTATGTACATGTGTGCGTACAAAATACATATATTATTAAGCATTGAGGTGGACCATCTTGGTTTGATTAAATAAATGAAATATTGCAATGTGGTTATCAAACCAAAGAGTTTTAAGAAGACTTACAATCGAAAATATGTTTGTGGTACAATATGGGTGCCAAACGAAAGGTATTTGAAAAATCTTCTTTTGGAAATATTTTTTATAGGATTATCACCTATCTAAAAGTAAAGACTGAAAATATTGAAATTAAAATGTAAACTAATGTGCTTCTCGCGAAGAGCTGTGCTGCCAGTTTCTTATATAATAGGTAACCATTACCTGGAACAGGTATACAATTTTGTGGACCTTGGTATCACAATGGAT
>NW_023470897.1:0-4701 GCF_013731165.1 Rhagoletis pomonella | reverse complement strand
AAAAAAAAAAAAAAAATATTCCGACAAACTGATAACCTCCTCCTTTTTTGGAAGTCGGTTAAAAAGTAAATAGATAAATAAGTAACAAATTTAGAAAGTTAGTTTAGACTTATTGAAGGGCTACCCGATCTGACCTTTCTTCGGTCCCCGCCCCTCAAAAGTAGTTAGCTTTTTTTATAACATTATATACAGTGAATAGTCAGCACTAAAGTTCGCGTAAGCAAACTTAAGTTAGATTGAAGCTGACATCATTTCCTGCAGGGTATATTATGACGATATATCTTTAAGCTGCTGTTCGATTGTGTGCATTATATTCACTAATACATGCTTTGCAAACAACTTCATTAAAGTGCCGTAAAATATTTTCAGCTTTTCAAACAACTATAATAAAGCAATAACAACGTATAAACTGTTGGCGGTTGCGGTGGTTAGATGTGGTGGGATATATGCATATACATCCATACATATGTACATACATACATATGTATGTGTAAAAGTGTATGGCAAAAGTAAGCACAGGCGTACGTCTGAGATATTAATGAGATCATAATAAAGCCACAACTATGAATAGCTCAATTAATGAATGTATTGAGCAAGGACGAAATACTCGCATACCCATCCACATTCGTACAAACTCTAATATACATATACATATGTATATATATGTGTATGTAAGTATATTAGTATGTCATGCAGCGCTCAAACTTTTGGCCTGAATTCACTGAGGAGTAATCAGTTGAGTGAGCTAATGTACATACATACATATGTACGTGCGTATATTGAAGGCGAGCAAAATGTCAGCGGAATGCTTTAGGCAAGAATAATAAATATATTTATGTGTCTATTCAATTTTACGAACGTAGGCACATGTCCATAGACAACTTTACACAAATTCTTATGGTAATATTTAGGCAATAATATACATATATACATACGTTATATCCTTACAGCGGGTGCATAAGTTTACATTCATCGAACGTTCGTTTGCGCCACAGATACTATCGGCAGCTGTGTTAAATTGATTATCGTCCATACTAAGAGTAACAAAAACAACGGTAATAACATGTGTTGTCTGCCTAACTGAAATGCAATTAGTTGGCGTTAAGTAAAGTTGATGAAATAACTTTTGTAACTTTTATAAAAATTACTAGTAAAACTATTGGCAGCGCTGTTAATAAAATCGAACTACAAAAGTACTAATTACATTGATGTGGCCGAGACGAATAAATGCAAAAAGGACGTAGCAGTGAAGACACGTATTTAGTAAGTAAATGTAGGTAGTAGTACAAGGCCCGTAAATCTTTGGCAAAATCTTTCTCTCGAATACTCCAAGAGCCGTCTCATTGGATGTTGTCATTGTCTATGCTTCTGCGCAATATACCAACACGGGCATGATGAGTGACTTATAGAGTGTGGTTAACCTAACTCCTTATTTGCCTACTCACTCCAAATTAGCAGTTATTGGCAAGAGTGATTCTGCGTTGAATTTCGATGCTAACATTGTTATCGGTGGTTATGCTGGTGCCCAGGTAAACGAAATTTTCTACTTACTTGAAATGCTCACTGTCACGTGGGTGCCAAGGCGCGAACGCGCTGAACTTAAAAAAAAGGCAACATAGACTTCGCGGTTCTTGTTACCGATGTCATCGGGGTACTCCAGCAAGCGGTTCAGTTCTGCTGCTCTTATTATCCTCTCCAATATCAGATTAAAGAAATCAGGGAATCAGGGATGTATCCCTGTTTGAAACTCCGTTCGGTGGCGAACGGCTCGAAGAGCCACCATTTAGAAGATAGCGGCTTTGGAATCGACAAATAGATGGTGATTGTCGATCCTTTTCAAGCGAGTATAGTATGGAAATAACAGATGGTGCCTGACAACACTGGAAACATGAACACATGAAGTTTTTATATCAATAAATAAAAAACCTGCCTTCACATTGACTATGCACCTAAAAAAAAATCAAATTGGTGTCATCAGTGTAAACTGTACTTTAAGTGGTTTTGAAGCCACAAACAAAATCATTAAGATTCGAATTGATTAAGAAAACCAGAAAGTGAGCGACTAAATGGTAGCCAAATTTTAAACAAAACTAAAAAACTTAAAATGCTGTGTAGACTTGGAATATATTTTGGTTTTAAAAGTGGAAAAGAAAGCCATTAGTGAACGTTTATCTAATTGTCAAATCTCTAGCAACCCATGTGCGGCTATATGCTCCTGCAAATGAACGTACTACGTTTGTTTTTTTGTGCGCAAACCTAGTGGCTTAGGTTAAGCTACACCGTGGTCATGCTGGAAAGGAAGTAATAATCATTGGGATAGTTGCCAAAAGTTAAGGTAAAGTAAATGCATACAAACATATATGCATACAAGTATGTATGTATATTCGATTATGCTTTTACATATCATACATACATATCGCTAGCTTAGCATGAAAAGTTGCTAAGTCTCACTTAAAAAATTTTTCATGGGAGGGGAAAAAATTTCTTATAGCCATTTTCTTCAATTACTTCCCAATGCTATGAATACAACATTTTGGCCGTTTAAAACAAAGAAAGACTCCACCTGAATCAGAAGCATTCGATCTTTATTAAAAAATTTCGTACTTTTGTTTGCCTGGTCGGTTTTTTGGTGCGTCTTTTGGACTTAGCGAATTTTCCTTTCATTAAATATTAACGGGAATAAGTAAAAACAGGTAGTTTGTTTATCCTTTTAATTTCTCTAGCCTCCTGTAACAATGAGCTGTATGTGCTTATATAAAAAGTGGACTTAGCAACTTTTCACTCTAAGCTAGCGATATGTAGCTACATAAAATCAAGCATTTGTTGAAAATACATATATATGTACATTAGGGTGTTTGTTATTTCCCGAGTTGCGTTTTTTTGCCGTTCCAAAAATTTTAATTTTTTGTCCTAAATCAAATATCCAATCCAAAAAACCTCTTAATTTTCAAATAAATCCCTGCCAAAATCATGTTGAATTTGGCATAAAAATTAAATCGGCTTTTTGGCTTCTTGCATTTAATTTTATTTTTTTCTTTACAAGGTCTATGATATTCAAGATTAAAGTGATGTTGTGTGTAGAATGTATGTTAGTGGGTATTTATGAAAATGTCAGGTGTTAAATAGTTTCTTTGAATGAGTAAAACTTGTGCACTTATATTTATAACTTTAGCGGTCAGCGAAAATCCCCCAACTTCCATATTCTCACCTTGCATTTCACCACATTACTCATACGCCGTGTGTGCCGCACGAATCAACCAACTTACCAAGTGTGCTGTGCAATGTACAATTTATTCTTCAATAACATTCTTATAACAGCGTTCTATTCTTTATAATAAAATAAATAAATGCAAAAAGTCCCAAAAAATCCCATGCGAATTGTATGAAAAATTCAACATGATTTCGGCGCAGTTTAATTTGAAAATTAAAAGTTTATTTCTACCTGATTTTATCGGATACCTGATATAAGGACAAAATCTAAAAATTCATGGGACAATAGCACAAAAAAAATAAACAACTTGGGAAGTAACGAACACCCTAATATAAATACGTAAATCTGTACGTATGCATACATATATATTATGTGGTATATCTATGTGAAAGGATTCATTCAATAAGTCGTTGTCTGCTTAATTGAAGTGATTTTCGCACACTACTGCCTTAATGTTGACCGTAACTTTACTGGCAATCTAAGTTATACAGAAAATTGTCATCGCAAGAGTAAAATGGTATACAAAAAGGGCGAATAACAAAACACTAATGCGTGCAGTTGGCTTTCCGCCTGAAAAAAAAAGTTTACCTGAAACACCAGCATAACTATTTTCGCGATATGGCTGTACAACAAATACCGTTCGGCAGTGTTAATCCAAATAACCAGTGGAAGAGGATAGCACAAGGTGATACTGAAAGCTTAAACTACGCATGGAATTACTATATGCATGTGAAAACACAGTGAATTTTAAAAATATTCTCCGCTTTTTTAAAGATGAATTACGAGTAGGTTTGTACAGTTGTCCAAAAAATAACACAACTTTTGGCACTTTTTTAAAAAGGTATACTGATCCGATGTGATTAGGAAACCGTTTTTTTTTTTGTTGCAAATCCGAAACATATTTTATTTTGCCTCTTATGAAAATTCAATTTCTTTCCCTGCCAAGGTGGGTCTAGTCCAGTTAACTTTCCTTGTTTTAGTAATTGGGTGCACTTCAGTGGGTTTATTCACAATCCCTTTGAAGTACACCAGTCTTACGTTAATCTGAGGGCAGTTTGCCATCTGGAACAAAAAGTTTCATCATGCCAGCCGACAACGTAGATTACTAGGTCATCTGCACATCTATATACCTTGAATCCACTGCCATTTAGCTTTTCCAGGAGTTCATAAACAACCAGTATCCATAGTAGGGGCCATAAGACACCTAATTAAGTACAGCCATGGGTGGTAGTTACTGCTTGTTTACTGTGTCCTAGTACCAATACTATAGTTCTGGATTTCACCATGATTTTATGATCCTATTAGTTGGAAGACTGGGAATATTCTTCCGCATCATAGCTGTCGATATTGCATCGTAAGGTGATCGTCGAATGCACCTGATGTTTCTAGAAATGCACACAAAGTTATCTGTTTATACTGCCGTGTCTTTTCACTGGATTTGATTGACTTGAGTTAGGATATGTATTGCAGTAATAGTAGATTTGCCTGCC
>NW_023470896.1:1315-4701 GCF_013731165.1 Rhagoletis pomonella | reverse complement strand
TATGTGTCTCGGTAACCGTTCTACCAATTTGTACCAAACTCGGTATGATTATTGTGCTTGCCACATAGAAGCAAAACGTCGAAAATTATTGGAATCAGATTAAAATTACGACCACTTTTCATATAACGGCAAATTTCAGAAATACTTGAAACTTCAATATTTCGAAATGTAGGGACCCTAATTTACTCAAAATTTCGGAAAGGTGAAAATCATATACTTAGTACCTGCGCCGCGTAGTTAATGTTCGGCTCCGCCCGAGCTTAGACTTTCTTACCAGTTTTTTCGATAATTTTTAACCGTTATTTTATGAAATTTATTTTTTCGATCATATTTTCAGGGTTAAACTCATCTGATCCTAGAAGAAAAATAAAAAATTGTAGTGTCGATAATTAAAAAGCAACAAACGTAGATTTCAGCATCGCGTGGGTAGGTGGTGCTCGAGGAAAATTAAAACAAAACGGATTTTAGTCATTGCACGTGATTGCATTCTTTATACCAGTGATAGTGTATTTAATAAATATTAACTACAAAAGTATTTAAGATATTATATTATAATAAATAACCAAGTATTATGTACTTACAAATTTTGTCACTAAATACCGAGTATGATATCATCTACATACTATATTTGTTCTAAATGAGTAAATGTATGTAATTTGAGTGTGATAGCTCCATATCTTGCTTGGAACCCCCTTGATTTAGAGACTAAAATACCACTTTGAATTCCAGCTTCACCGCTTTATATAAAAAAATGCAAATGGAGTGATTACAATTGGGATTTAGCACAATATATCTTCTTAGGTTGCAGCGCGGGTATCTTCGACGTAATAATAATAATATCGTCACTAGACATGAATAGAGCTCGGAAAAACTCTTTGGGGAGTTCTGAAGAATACTGTTGCACTCGAAAATATAGTTGACCGCGGACATAAGTTTATGGGTCTTTCTTCGCTGTCAAAGAGGTTAACGCGGCTTTATTTGCCGTCACCTATGTTAAGAGTCTTTCTTCGCCGAAATTTTTTTACGCATTTTTTTCGCTATCAACCTTTGAGCTCGCGTCTATATTCGTATCCAATGACGATATGTATGTATGTGTAAAGAGACATATGTACATATGGATAAGTCTGTACAGTAAAATGAATGGTTGTACGCAGTTAATTTGTTTTTAATAATCTAGTTGTGTTTTAGTTTTACTTAATGTTTTTAAAAAATTTTACATTGAAAACAAATATTAAAACTAAAAAAAATGTTTGGTAAGTTTTGGCTGGTTATGGTAGGAAATTTAGTTAGGAAAAAAATTGTCTGTAGCAATGCTGGCCGGTATGCAACTCTCAACAAAAGCAAGAACTCCATATAAAATGACGTACAAGAAATGACTAAGAAATTTTATAGCGTAAAATTTCTTTGAGGCAGTACGCAGTTCTTAAGAAATTTGCTACACTTTCTACTACGGTTTTCTAAAGCTTTTTGTGAAAAAAGAGCATAAGGCAACCCATGCTTGCAACAGAAATATATGCTCGTTTCATTATTTCTTGAGGAAAGAGTGAGGCAACAGGCTAGTGTAGTATCAAATGTCAAAATTCCTTGAAATATCACAAACGGCAATAACGCAAATTTGTGTTATTTCCCAATTGAATGTGAAATAACACAAATATGCTTTATTTCATTTATCGCACATAGGTAGTCACCCAGCTAAAATTGACAAAAAGTAGTGCATGAACAAGTTAAATGGACGGATTTGTAGTATAAAATTTTGCAAGTGCCCAGTGTCGCGGCGGTCCGCGTTCGCCCGCCGTGCCGCGTTCAACATCGCGCACGCGTCCCCCGCCCCCTCACCACCTTTCGCAATTATTCACTGCTGGTATTCTAACCGTTCACTTCTGAAACTGCTTTTTAATGTCCAAGTAATGGGAATTATCGCGTATGGTGTTATTGCATGCACCCAACCCGTGTTGGAATAATACCAGGCGAAGTGGTATTAGAGTGAGAAGAAATATTTTCACAGGGGGCGAAATAACGCAAACGGCAATACTGCAAATTTGTGTTATTTCCCAGTTGAATGTGAAATAACACAAATTTGCTTTATTTCATTTCTCGCTGACCAATAAGACCAACTTTTAAACCTAACAATTGAGTAATAAAGCAAAACAGTGCACATATGTAAGTAGTCACCCAGTTACATTTGACAAAAAGTAGTACATGAACAAGTTAAATGGACGAATTTGTAAGTATACAATTTTGAAAGTGTCCAGCGTCGCGCCGCGCCGCGTTCGATTCCGCGCTCGCCTACTTTAAGCGAAAGTGTAAGCGATTCCCATCGCCTAATGCGATTCCAGTTTGGCTTCCGTGGTAATCGTGTTTTTTTTTGCTGGGCAAATAAAGAAATCGATTAAGACATGTCTGTCTGTCCGCCCGTGTACCCGTATTCACGATAACTCGAGCAAAAATTTAGATCTCTCAGAGAAATTTGGTATATAGGTTGCCCTTCATCCAAGGTAGGTTGGAAATGAAAATGGGATGTGCATAGCTCAGTGGTTAACGATTCTGACTTTGCACATAGATGACGCGGGTTCGATCCCTGCTGAATTCTAGAAAAAAGAAGTCTGATGAGGAGATGTGGTGATCTCCAAAATAGCTGCTGTAACTTCTACCGCTTAGACTTTGTTTCTTTTTCCATTTTTCTAATAAAATAAACGTGGTACAAAGCTCAATAAAAATCTTATAATTAAATGTTAATAAGCCACAATAACATTGACAAATACATAGTTTAGGAAGTGCCTGCCTGAAACTATACAAGAAAACAAATGTATGTATAGAATTGATAACAACAACCACACCGTCAAGTTTAAATAGCAGCCAATCAGCTGCACTTGATGGCAGTAGGTTGAAAAAGGAAAATGAATTAGCAACACGAGTTTACGGGGTGTGCATAGCTCAGTGGTTAACGCTTCTGACTTTGCACATCGATGACGCGGATTCGATCCCTGCCGAAGTCTAAAAAAAAAAAGTCTGATGAGGAGTTGTGGTGATCTCCGAAATAGCTGCTGTAACTTCTACCGCTTAGACTTTGTTTCTTTTTCCATTTTTCTAATAAAATAATCGTGGTACAAAGCTCAATAAAAATATTAAAAAGAAAATGGACGATATGATACGGTAACCACGCCCACCTCCACTATAACAGTGTTTTAAAACAAATAATTTTTAGCAAAAAAAAAAACCGGCTTCAAAAAAAAAATATATATATATATATCTCATGATCCGCTGATCGGATCTTAACCAGATTAGTACGGGACCACCTCTGAGACACTACCTTTCCGATGCAAAAAGAATTATCGAAATCGGTTGACGTGGTCCAAAGTTATGCGGTAACATACATAAAAAAAAAA
>NW_023470896.1:0-1215 GCF_013731165.1 Rhagoletis pomonella | reverse complement strand
AAAAAAAAAAAAAATATTCCGACGAACTGATAACCTCCTCCTTTTTTGGAAGTTTGGAAAAATACAAACACTACGATATATGGGGAAATCTTTTGAGATGGGTACATTTTGCGTACTGGCATATTGTTGCCGTCACAAAGCAGCTGCACTACTAAGCAGGGGCGTACGCAAAGCATAATTTAAGGGGGGAGAAGGTTGTGGGCTGGGATTTTTTTAATGTAAATTTTATTATAAATGTTAGAATATAGCTATTAAAAATTTATAATAATGTACCTCATTAATTTTTCTCCGACTTCAAAAAAAGGAGGTATCACCAGTGTCGCCAGTGTCACCAATATCACCAATGTCACCAGTGTCGCCAATATCACCCGTGTCCCCAGTGTCGCCAGTGTCACTAGTGTCACCAGTTTCGCCAGTGTCACCAGTCTCGCCAGTTGTTGAAAGTCTCTGTACTTAAAGCTGAGGATGCAAAAACGCGGCGACCGATGATAATTATAAAAGGCGTTCCTAAAGAGTTTAATACCACCGACTTAAAACTCTTTTGATAAGAGAAAAGCAAAAACAGAAATATTTGGAAACCTATAGAAAATATATGAAACTTAGTAGTTTTGTTTACATACATATCTGTACATAAAATCCCTTCCACTTTTTCTACTTCCCAGAAAATATATTATAAAAATCTTTGATGTAAAATATTGATTCGCTTAAGTAAATATACGTATGAACATAAACACAAAATTAAAAATATGTACATATGTATAATACAATAAAAGTTGGCTCTTTATTTCCGGGCTGGGGCGTGTCCCGTCGTGCCGGGCCGGGCCGGGCCGGGCCCCACTAAAATTCTTAACGTGCGAGCTCGTGCGTGTTTTTGAAAGTTGATTTTGCACTCGTTCCGGGCCGGGCCTGAAAATTTAGACCCGTGCCCATCTCTAATTGGAACATGCTGCCGCTAAATAAGAGTACGTTAGTGCACTCATGGAAACGTCCATAAAAAACTTCCGCGAGTTTTGTAATAAGCAGGGCAAAGAAGATGTGTGGTCTCTGACAAACCGCATTATTAAAGATGCACCCTCTCTACGTCCACCAAACCTCCACCGAAACTAGTCATGAGACTGCAGACGCTTTATTAAAACCACGTAACACCACCATTTTTTGCGTGAACATCTATGTGTCTCGGTAACCGTTCTACCAATTTGTACCAAACTCGGTATG
>NW_023470895.1:0-4702 GCF_013731165.1 Rhagoletis pomonella | reverse complement strand
AAATCGCGTATAAGTAAACGTTAGCGAAATCTACCTATACGCGACACAAATTAATAAAAAATGAAGAACACTTCAACTGCTTTATAACTCGAAATTTTGTATGAATTATAGAGCTCTTTAAACCTTTTTTATTTTTTATGAATAAGGCCATAAGTTTATAGAAAACTGATGTACATATATATATACTGTTTATGGGGAGTTTTTCTACGTTTCATTTGCTACATTTCGTATAAGATATACGTGATTAAGGGAACCACTTTTTAAGCTGAATAACGGTAAATTGCAAATATCTCGAAAACTTATATATGGAAAAAAATACTAAATTTCGGAATCAGCAAGCGATTCTGCATAGGAATTGGATAGTGGCATCCGCTGCACATTTTTGTTGTAAACCAGTGTTTAAATATAAAAATGTTATGACAATGTTATGAATATAAAAATGTTATGATTTCATTTCATTTCATTTATTTCGGCAATAAGATGCAATCTTGTATAGTACAACAGTGATAAAAGTAAAGATAATACTTATTTATTTATATATTGAAATTTCAAATCTAAAATATATACAAACGCATATGACACATTACATTAAACAGAGATAACGCGGATACATAAAACTTATAACGTATATACCAACATTATGGTATGTTCACAAGGCTCACAATCACTTAATTATATATCATTGCAAATTGCAGGTATAGAGTTCTAAGTTCTAATAGCTGAAGAACAGTCTTGTGGAGCTCATAAGTTTGAAGACAGGCACAACTAGATCATAAGAATGCTTAGATTTTGGTAGATTTTTCGAAATAATCATATTTTTCAAATTTCGAAGTCCTTTTACTATTACTATATTTGGTCCATGGTTTCGAGAGTATATTGAATTTTGTGTGTATAAAATTGACTGTCACACGGTGTAATATATATGTACACGAAAGGGATTTGAATTTCTATTTTTATATTAGCTATTTTTATTTATATTTTTTATTATAGTAGCTTTGAACTTTATTTTTAATCAATCAATATGAGTTATAATGAATTTATTAATTGCGCAGTCCTATTGCAAAATGTATTAATAGATAGAGAGATATTGATAGTGTCGTGCTTACTCCAGCTGAAGAGATGGCTACCACATGTTTTTACCAAAATTTGCAGAAAATCTTTTTTTTGCGGCATAAATTAGCACTAGATAAGCACTAAATTATGGCATGTGTGCGAAACCAGTCGGTGAATGTTGTAGTGAATAGTTCAGGGACCTCAAAATCCTAAGGTTACATTAATCTAATTTTGTGCTAAGTGGTCATTGCAATAATCGATTTTGAGTCAATTAGCTTCAGCAGTTACTGATTTATCGCAGTTTTCGTGAATCTGTAAATTACCGTTATATGGGAGGTGGGCGTTGCTATTGCCCGATTTCACAGATTTTCAACAAATTTCTTAGCTAGATCCTAGACAATATTCGTACCGAGTTGAAGCGGCTACTAAGATACAGTATTTCATCATAAGTGGGCCGGTTCCCGCCCCTTTTCCAAAAGTTTCTTAATAATATTATTCTTTACCCAAAATTCTATTTCACATACTAATTTTCAACAATCTGGATCCAATATTTACTGAAATATCATGGTTTTTGCATTTTTCCAAAATACCGACATATGATAAGGGGGCGTGGTTAAAGTCCGCTTTCTCCATTTTCAATAGCAACCTACCTCGGATGAAGGGCAACCTATATACCAAATTTCGTTGAGATATCTCAGTTTTTGCTCGAGTTATAGTGTTCTCGGACAGACGGACGGCCAGACAGACATGGCTTAATCAACCTTTATTTTCATTCTGATCATTTATGTATACCTTTGTCTATATCTGTCTCGATTTATTTAGGCTGTTACAAACAACCGTTACGCGAACAAAGTTATAATACCCTGTGCACAAGTGCTCTCAGGTATAAAAAGAAAAACGATTCCACTGAAAAATGAAAAATGCAAGTAAGAACAAATTTCGCAAACTGTTAGAAGCCTTACGTGCATACATTTATACATAAATAGACTTCGTTGTGCAGCAAACAACTTAAAGCATTTTTCAGAAAGCAGCTTCGGTTTCAGTTTTTAGTCTTCAAACCTAATTGAAAATAATTATTTATCTACATGAAAATCAGCCCTGGGCATGAGCAAAAGATACAGAAAGCTCACGTTCTTTGTCTTGCCATCCTACACTCGGACGCTAGCAGCTCATCTTCAGTGGAGTATATACTGACAGATTTCATGTAGGCTTTACGTGATTTCCTGCCAACGGCTTTAACCACGGTGCCCGCATTTGGCACAACGGATTAATTTTTGCATTAATCACTGCCCTGAACTGCAAGCACTTCAGTACCAATTGGCAGTATGTGGTGGACACACTTACCACCTTGGTATGGCCGAGGCCTACCTAAACCTCTGACGATCTGTGGATCACGACATCCGGTTGCAATGCAACTCCACATTGAACCATTGCTGGTTCTACCCGCATTTAGGTATTAAACCACAGCCACCACGATACTGCCCAAAGGGGCCGTACCCATGAACAGACCGGAGTAATGCTCGCCGGCGAGATTTGCTGGACTGGCTCAACTCACCCTGACCCACTTAACTGACTCAGCTCACACTAGAACGACTTACACGACTACTTCACTCCACATTCATACTCCGTCTTGCTCGTCTCACAAGTCTAATCGCCTCGCTCGTGGGCACCCTCCACATCCAGGAGCGGTGACACGGCTCAGCTTTCGCAACGGATCGAATTGCTCAACTTGCGCACAACTTTTTCACCATTTCCAGCGGTTTCCACCACACTTTTGCTCCAATTACAACTGTTTTCTCCATTATCTCCATTTTCACCATTTTCTCCATTTTCTAGTCGTGTAAGCCATGCCAGTGTTTGCCTTGCCTGCCTTGTTTGTGTCACCAGTTTTGCTCGTCTCGCCGACGAAAACACTCCGGGGGCATCTGTTCCCCGTGGCACCATTTTTAAAGTCTTTGGTATGACTCTCGAAAGCCGTAGACTTCTTCCAGTTGAACCTCCACCGACTCAGGACTGGTAGCCTTTAACTGGGGTAGACGGGGTTGTCAAGCCCGTACCCTGGAAATACCAAAGCCCCCGGTCTTCCCTCCTGTTTTCTCAAACCGGGCTTGGGACCGTCTAAGGCACAGTTAGTATATACTGACAGACACATACATACGGATTTTAGTGGAACTGCTCGATAAGCCTCCATTATGAATTTTTCTAAACGTCTGCATACATATGCTTAGCCGCCGGCATGAATTTCTCATTATTTTGTGTATGTATAACTTATTTCCACGTGCTCCTTTCATTTGTATTGCACTTACGGCTGTTAACTTTCTTTGCTCATTTTGTAATCTTCTTAATACTAATATGTATGTATAAAGTTGAAGTTTTTAATCTTTAACTTTTTGATGCGCTTTTACTTTTCCTTAGAAATTAATGAAATTGAACAGCTGCGGGTACTTACGCTATACATACGGTGACCATATTAACCAACGTAAAATAAAGGGCATTCTTTTCAAAATTATTTAGGAAATACGTACATAAAACTTGTATGATAAAAGTACCTTATCCATATTGTAATTTAAATCAAATATTTGCCAGTTAATTGTATTATTTAAATGTACTAGTTCCTCTGCTGTAACGAAAAATTAAGCCAAATCCTTTTCAAGGATTTCGCCATCTTTTGCTACCAAAATGCGTTTACTATAATCCATACTGCAAGACGAAGCCAGCACACAGTGGTTCAAAATTGGAATTTAATGTTCATAATTCACCGGAATATATTTATTTAACCAAAATGACATTTCAAAAATTTGTTTGTGTAATCTTTTCGTTTTGGGAGAACCATACAATTGTTTTCAACTAGTTTTTGTTATGTAACATTTATTAACTGGAACAAGAGAATACATTTTCTTTCAAAATTGCTACTTTTTCTGCATTTTTCACTTAATAGAAACTCACACATCAGGCTCAACTGGTCTCTTGCAAATATTATAATCTTTCATAAAAAAATAAAAACTTATCAAACTAAGTAAAAAATGAAGGAAGGCTCCAGTGAATTACGAACACTAAATGCCAGTTTTTAACCACTGTGCAGCAGGGGGTTTATTGTTTTCTTTCTGTGTGTGGAAACTCAGCGAGCAACACGATCCTATTTTACAGATTGTACAAAGGTTACGGATTAAATAGAAAACCTTAAGTGGGGGGCGAAACAAACTGGCGAAGGTTTTCATTCTATTTTGTAAGGGACAATTTTATTCTCCATATTCTGTGTTTAAAAATGTATCCATGAAAAATTCAGAGCTGATTTAATGGACAGTTTAAGAAATAAAGGACAAAAGGCGTCCTTTATTTTGAAAAAAATATAAAGGACAGGGGGTTAAAATAAAGGACTTTGTTTAAAATAAAGGACGGATGGTCACCGTAGCTATACACACATAAATTACTGAATCGCCAAAAAACTTCGAGAATAAGGATTAGTAAAGTATTGTTTATGGCAATTATTGCTAAGATAGTTGAAAGTCTTTTGTAATAGAAACGCAGATGGCAAGACAGTTTGAAATATTTTGTTTATTCTGGCACGAGTGTCTTACAAAAAGGCTCCCTTGCCAACTTTCATGGTGAAAAGCTTCTTTGACAGAAAGCACTTGTTCCAACAGTCGCA
>NW_023470894.1:1315-4702 GCF_013731165.1 Rhagoletis pomonella | reverse complement strand
TATGTGTCTCGGTAACCGTTCTACCAATTTGTACCAAACTCGGTATGATTATTGTGCTTGCCACATAGAAGCAAAACGTCGAAAATTATTGGAATCAGATTAAAATTACGACCACTTTTCATATAACGGCAAATTTCAGAAATACTTGAAACTTCAATATTTCGAAATGTAGGGACCCTAATTTACTCAAAATTTCGGAAAGGTGAAAATCATATACTTAGTACCTGCGCCGCGTAGTTAATGTTCGGCTCCGCCCGAGCTTAGACTTTCTTACCAGTTTTTTCGATAATTTTTAATCGTTATTTTATGAAATTTATTTTTTCGATCATATTTTCAGGGTTAAACTCATCTGATCCTAGAAGAAAAATAAAAAATTGTAGTGTCGATAATTAAAAAGCAACAAACGTAGATTTCAGCATCGCGTGGGTAGGTGGTGCTCGAGGAAAATTAAAACAAAACGGATTTTAGTCATTGCACGTGCTTGCATTCTTTATACCAGTGATAGTGTATTTAATAAATATTAACTACAAAAGTATTTAAGATATTATATTATAATAAATAACCAAGTATTATGTACTTACAAATTTTGTCACTAAATACCGAGTATGATATCATCTACATACTATATTTGTTCTAAATGAGTAAATGTATGTAATTTGAGTGTGATAGCTCCATATCTTGCTTGGAACCCCCTTGATTTAGAGACTAAAATACCACTTTGAATTCCAGCTTCACCGCTTTATATAAAAAAATGCAAATGGAGTGATTACAATTGGGATTTAGCACAATATATCTTCTTAGGTTGCAGCGCGGGTATCTTCGACGTAATAATAATAATATCGTCACTAGACATGAATAGAGCTCGGAAAAACTCTTTGGGGAGTTCTGAAGAATACTGTTGCACTCGAAAATATAGTTGACCGCGGACATAAGTTTATGGGTCTTTCTTCACTGTCAAAGAGGTTAACGCGGCTTTATTTGCCGTCACCTATGTTAAGAGTCTTTCTTCGCCGAAATTTTTTTACGCATTTTTTTCGCTATCAACCTTTGAGCTCGCGTCTATATTCGTATCCAATGACGATATGTATGTATGTGTAAAGAGACATATGTACATATGGATAAGTCTGTACAGTAAAATGAATGGTTGTACGCAGTTAATTTGTTTTTAATAATCTAGTTGTGTTTTAGTTTTACTTAATGTTTTTAAAAAATTTTACATTGAAAACAAATATTAAAACTAAAAAAAATGTTTGGTAAGTTTTGGCTGGTTATGGTAGGAAATTTAGTTAGGAAAAAAATTGTCTGTAGCAATGCTGGCCGGTATGCAACTCTCAAGAAAAGCAAGAACTCCATATAAAATGACGTACAAGAAATGACTAAGAAATTTTATAGCGTAAAATTTCTTTGAGGCAGTACGCAGTTCTTAAGAAATTTGCTACACTTTCTACTACGGTTTTCTAAAGCTTTTTGTGAAAAAAAGAGCATAAGGCAACCCATGCTTGCAACAGAAATATATGCTCGTTTCATTATTTCTTGAGGAAAGAGTGAGGCAACAGGCTAGTGTAGTATCAAATGTCAAAATTCCTTGAAATATCACAAACGGCAATAACGCAAATTTGTGTTATTTCCCAATTGAATGTGAAATAACACAAATATGCTTTATTTCATTTATCGCACATAGGTAGTCACCCAGCTAAAATTGACAAAAAGTAGTGCATGAACAAGTTAAATGGACGGATTTGTAGTATAAAATTTTGCAAGTGCCCAGTGTCGCGGCGGTCCGCGTTCGCCCGCCGTGCCGCGTTCAACATCGCGCACGCGTCCCCCGCCCCCCTCACCACCTTTCGCAATTATTCACTGCTGGTATTCTAACCGTTCACTTCTGAAACTGCTTTTTAATGTCCAAGTAATGGGAATTATCGCGTATGGTGTTATTGCATGCACCCAACCCGTGTTGGAATAATACCAGGCGAAGTAGTATTAGAGTGAGAAGAAATATTTTCACAGGGGGCGAAATAACGCAAACGGCAATACTGCAAATTTGTGTTATTTCCCAGTTGAATGTGAAATAACACAAATTTGCTTTATTTCATTTCTCGCTGACCAATAAGACCAACTTTTAAACCTAACAATTGAGTAATAAAGCAAAACAGTGCACATATGTAAGTAGTCACCCAGTTACATTTGACAAAAAGTAGTACATGAACAAGTTAAATGGACGAATTTGTAAGTATACAATTTTGAAAGTGTCCAGCGTCGCGCCGCGCCGCGTTCGATTCCGCGCTCGCCTACTTTAAGCGAAAGTGTAAGCGATTCCCATCGCCTAATGCGATTCCAGTTTGGCTTCTGTGGTAATCGTGTTTTTTTTTGCTGGGCAAATAAAGAAATCGATTAAGACATGTCTGTCTGTCCGCCCGTGTACCCGTATTCACGATAACTCGAGCAAAAATTTAGATCTCTCAGAGAAATTTGGTATATAGGTTGCCCTTCATCCAAGGTAGGTTGGAAATGAAAATGGGATGTGCATAGCTCAGTGGTTAACGATTCTGACTTTGCACATAGATGACGCGGGTTCGATCCCTGCTGAATTCTAGAAAAAAGAAGTCTGATGAGGAGATGTGGTGATCTCCAAAATAGCTGCTGTAACTTCTACCGCTTAGACTTTGTTTCTTTTTCCATTTTTCTAATAAAATAAACGTGGTACAAAGCTCAATAAAAATCTTATAATTAAATGTTAATAAGCCACAATAACATTGACAAATACATAGTTTAGGAAGTGCCTGCCTGAAACTATACAAGAAAACAAATGCATGTATAGAATTGATAACAACAACCACACCGTCAAGTTTAAATAGCAGCCAATCAGCTGCACTTGATGGCAGTAGGTTGAAAAAGGAAAATGAATTAGCAACACGAGTTTACGGGGTGTGCATAGCTCAGTGGTTAACGCTTCTGACTTTGCACATCGATGACGCGGATTCGATCCCTGCCGAAGTCTAAAAAAAAAAGTCTGATGAGGAGTTGTGGTGATCTCCGAAATAGCTGCTGTAACTTCTACCGCTTAGACTTTGTTTCTTTTTCCATTTTTCTAATAAAATTATCGTGGTACAAAGCTCAATAAAAATATTAAAAAGAAAATGGACGATATGATACGGTAACCACGCCCACCTCCACTATAACAGTGTTTTAAAACAAATAATTTTTAGCAAAAAAAAAAACCGGCTTCAAAAAAAAAATATATATATATATATCTCATGATCCGCTGATCGGATCTTAACCAGATTAGTACGGGACCACCTCTGAGACACTACCTTTCCGATGCAAAAAGAATTATCGAAATCGGTTGACGTGGTCCAAAGTTATGCGGTAACATACATAAAAAAAAAA
>NW_023470894.1:0-1215 GCF_013731165.1 Rhagoletis pomonella | reverse complement strand
AAAAAAAAAAAAAATATTCCGACGAACTGATAACCTCCTCCTTTTTTGGAAGTTTGGAAAAATACAAACACTACGATATATGGGGAAATCTTTTGAGATGGGTACATTTTGCGTACTGGCATATTGTTGCCGTCACAAAGCAGCTGCACTACTAAGCAGGGGCGTACGCAAAGCATAATTTAAGGGGGGAGAAGGTTGTGGGCTGGGATTTTTTTAATGTAAATTTTATTATAAATGTTAGAATATAGCTATTAAAAATTTATAATAATGTACCTCATTAATTTTTCTCCGACTTCAAAAAAAGGAGGTATCACCAGTGTCGCCAGTGTCACCAATATCACCAATGTCACCAGTGTCGCCAATATCACCCGTGTCCCCAGTGTCGCCAGTGTCACTAGTGTCACCAGTTTCGCCAGTGTCACCAGTGTCGCCAGTTGTTGAAAGTCTCTGTACTTAAAGCTGAGGATGCAAAAACGCGGCGACCGATGATAATTATAAAAGGCGTTCCTAAAGAGTTTAATACCACCGACTTAAAACTCTTTTGATAAGAGAAAAGCAAAAACAGAAATATTTGGAAACCTATAGAAAATATATGAAACTTAGTAGTTTTGTTTACATACATATCTGTACATAAAATCCCTTCCACTTTTTCTACTTCCCAGAAAATATATTATAAAAATCTTTGATGTAAAATATTGATTCGCTTAAGTAAATATACGTATGAACATAAACACAAAATTAAAAATATGTACATATGTATAATACAATAAAAGTTGGCTCTTTATTTCCGGGCTGGGGCGTGTCCCGTCGTGCCGGGCCGGGCCGGGCCGGGCCCCACTAAAATTCTTAACGTGCGAGCTCGTGCGTGTTTTTGAAAGTTGATTTTGCACTCGTTCCGGGCCGGGCCTGAAAATTTAGACCCGTGCCCATCTCTAATTGGAACATGCTGCCGCTAAATAAGAGTACGTTAGTGCACTCATGGAAACGTCCATAAAAAACTTCCGCGAGTTTTGTAATAAGCAGGGCAAAGAAGATGTGTGGTCTCTGACAAACCGCATTATTAAAGATGCACCCTCTCTACGTCCACCAAACCTCCACCGAAACTAGTCATGAGACTGCAGACGCTTTATTAAAACCACGTAACACCACCATTTTTTGCGTGAACATCTATGTGTCTCGGTAACCGTTCTACCAATTTGTACCAAACTCGGTATG
>NW_023470893.1:0-4702 GCF_013731165.1 Rhagoletis pomonella | reverse complement strand
TTTGTTTATGATCCTTTCCTTATGAGTTCGCTGTTGCTTCCTTTCCTCGCCTGCATCGCTTTAGTATTTCCTTTATTCCGAGCGTGATAAAGTAGAAAAACAAGTAAATAAAATTTGTTTAATGAAATTGAAATGAGACATATACAAATGCGCGTTTGGTTTGCTTCAGAAGAATGTTGCTTTTCTTCTGTGGGAAGAACTGATTAGGGAAAGTCCATGAGACCTGAAAGGCTGGCTGTTGACTTAACGAACACAGAGGAGTATTGAAGCAGGACGTGTTTTAAAATCAAATACATATATCGATCGTCCTTTGCAATAGCGGCGCAACTCAAAATTCATAAACACTTTTAAGTGTCTAATGTCTTTAAACCTTGCCTTGTCCATGTCTAATCCTTACTACTTTCTTTACCTTAGAGACATGAGACACATAAGAGTAGTAAGGTTTTTTTTTGCATTTTAAATTTGGTAGTTATTTCAGAGAACCATCGACATACTTTCGGATGCGAGTAAAAATTAATTCGCCAAATTATTAATTAAAATTAGATCGCCTGAAAGCTGGTGTGGGACTTCTTTTCAGATTTCAATACACATCGCTTGTAGAAATGAAGAAAGATGCGCAACATTACCTTTTTTTTATTATTTATTCATTTACAGTCTACAAAGTCAATCCTTTTTACAGACTAGTTGAGACTGCTCGGATATTTTCCCATAAAAACAAAGATCATGATCCTGGGATCGAAGATTCCTGTCGCTTTTCGTTCTAGAATTTCGAACCGTTTGCCAATTCAGGGTGCCAGCTTGAAAGAGTATATCGAAGGCAGAGATGCTGCAGGTTACTTTGCCGCATAGCTATATTTTAAACCTTTTCTCAAAGATTATTGTCTGTCTTTATATGTATTTTCTAGGGAATAGTGCAGGCGGGAGCAAAGACACTAGCCTCTCCATTTTTCTAGAGGATAAAACCTTTCTTTTCCCAAATACCTCGCTAGCATAGTTATTTTGGTGACCTGCCATATAACTGTATAAGATGCTCAATATCGAGGACGACTTCTAGTGCCTAAGTTACGGGAGCTTGGCGAGCGATACATCACGTAACTAGAGTAGTTCTTGAAACCCAACTATCATGGTGTAAAGCCTTCTTGGGATCTTGGGACTGCATCCCAAGGATTTTGCTGCCAGATGCTTACTCAGCATTAAAGCTTTCATGGTTTTTGAGGTGGTCACATCCTAATGATTCTTGCGTAGAAGTTTGGTGTCTAGAATACATCTCAGAAACTTCACTTCAGTGTTGGCGCTGACCACGACCAATTTAAAATTATATCTCATGTGCCTGGCAAGGCTCTTTTCTTGGAGAATGGAATTATGACGGTTTTAACTGGGCTTTCTTCCAACTTCTTCGTTAATTTTACACTCTTTTGAATAATAACACAGATAATGTTCTCAAACTACGCACATTCAAGCAACATTGACTACGCCAGTATTATGCAGCAAAATCCATTGTCAGGAGGAGTTAATCCAATACTTTGATCCACAGAGCAGGACAGCCTTTTTTAGTTTGTAATCGTACCATGCCCTCTTTATCGATTAGCTGGATGCGCCCTCCAAAAAACCCCACCAGAGTTTTATAAACGGTAAAAGCCATAAAGACTCTGCATGACCCCCAGACATACATATGTACATAGGTAGTGGTGACTGGCCACAGTGCCAACCCACAAATTTTTTACTCGAATAAATTTTTGTGAAAATACTTTCATTCCGGTTCTCCCGTCTGAGTAAAGAGCAGAACACATCATAGGTCAGTGTGAAGCATTCCTAGTTTCACCATACCTAGAAGCACATGACCTTGATAGTTGAATGCGACCTTGCGAGATTCTTTAACGATACGTTGATCAAGTGCCGAATACCGGACTATTGCTACTGATAATTTTTGGTCGTGGTAATATGTAGTATATTATTTATCCTGCCGAAAAGGGACATTTAGGCCAATATATGGGTTACTGATATTTATTATTCAGAGGAGGAATCATCGAAAGCCTAACCAAAAATTCGTCGATGTGAGAATTTAACTAACAAATCTTACTACCGCCTAAATACCGATATACCTGGTATGCTAATCTCTATGTTCGGGACTTAAAAGTTTATTCCACGTACTGTTTGTGTTGATTTTGTAATTTATAAAGTACAATAAAGAAGTTGCTTTCTAAGGCAAGTATCGTCCGCATGCAGCAGTTTTGTACCGCTTGTTTATATGTATTTGTGTAATGTCGTAACCTTTCCGAACTACGTGATTTTCGTCTGACTTGCTACGCCTAGTGTAATGCGGTTGTTGTTAAACTCGTTTCTTGTTCATATCTGCGACTTATTTTCTCAGTGTAAGGCATATTTGTGCTTTATTTCATATGATTATTTTACAGTTATTGCTTATCTCAGCTCCCTCTGATCTTCTCTGTGCCATAATTTCCTTGAAACGATCAATTCTAAATTTGTTTCACCTTTTTTCCTAAGCATATTTAAGACCCAATTCAGCACTTAGAATCTGGTGATTCAACATACGAAACAGAGCTTTCGCGGAGTAAACTACTCGCGGGGAGGGGTACTTTCTTGCATCGTGAATGAGAAAATGCCGAATAACCTCTAGGTGAATTTTTATATATGCCAGATCGTGGGCATCGACATAGTATATAAGTTGCGTTCCTCAACTTCTCTGGATAAAACCTGTAACCTGTAAAACTGCCAAAAGGCAAAATTTCTCTCAGAGGAAGAGAAAAACCAGAAAGTACTGGACCGATTTTCGCGTAAAAACTGGTAAACCTGTCAAATACACCGTGGACGCCATTTTTTGTTAACTGCTATGCTTTTTTTTAAGTTTGGCGATCTGCTAAATTATGCGCAAATACACAAGCAAATTAACAAAAATACTTATAAACCTTGATATTTCTTCGCAACGATAGATTTTGTAAGGTGAAAATGCAGATGTACTTTTGTTTTTGCTTATTCAAGTTTCAATTCGTTTGAACAGCAGATGGTTTGACACTTTATCAGAAAAAATTCTTCGAGTAAAATCTTGCAACTTCTGACGAAGAGAGGACCGAGTTTACTCTCCCAATTTTCTCCTACCCTGCTCTAGAGAACCGAGTACGGGAACGCTTTCTGGTAAGTTCCTGTAAATTCTTGCATCTTCTTGTGAGTTAGAGAATGCAACTATAAAATAGTAAGTAGAAAAATCCTTGTATGGCGATCACTGATCAGATATGTATGTATATTTCCGATTCATAAATTTTTTTCTCATATCAAAAATTCACACTCCCTTGACAAACTACGCATACATATGTATGTACCAACATTTCACTGCAATCAGTCACACCCATTTGGTACTTTGTTGCATCAAAGCCCTCTTCATGATCGTTAAGATTAAGTTTGTCGCAATTTTTATTACCCCACATTGTTTTTGGAATAAAAGAAAGAAAAAAATCCACTCCTAAATAAAAAGGAACTATTGTTCGACGCTTGGCAGAGCCAACCAAAACCAAATCGGGTTGAATTAAAAGGATTGTCACAAACACTTATCGACGTGAGATTTGTCGATTTTTCACGGTTTCTGGTACATTTTAATAAATCCAACAGAGGTATGTATATGTACATATGTGCATATGTACAAGGAATAATTCTAGCATAGAAGGGTACAGAAGGGGTTAGCGCATCAGCGAGCGACTGCATTATAGGGGTTGATAGCCACATGCTGTGTGCAGTTGATTGTGCTTTGTAGTTACGATCAATTTCGTGCGTGAATGTGTGCATCAATGAGTTGACTGAATTGACATATTTTGGCGGCGGTCTTTTGTCTACGCTAAACTCTCAATAAAATGTAGCGAAGCGGGTTATGCTTTCGCTGTCATACCTTTGCTTGCCTAAATAAACAAATACTGGAAATTCTTTGCGAGGATCATTTGGCAACAAAGTAGCTGAAATACATATTTAAAAATTATAAAAATGCAGACAATAGTAGACTTTGGGAATCTTTTTATGTTCGCTGGCTGGAACTGCTTCCTTTTTATGTAAGTAGCGACGCAAATTAACAACAAAGTTGCCAACATTAACAAATAAAATTTCAGAGACGTAAACAAAATAAAAATCTTAATGCTTCATCAAAAAATGAAGCGAAACAAAGGCGAGTTGTAATAAAAATATCACACTGCAAAAAAAATGAATGAAGTAAAAATTTACCTACAGCAGTTGCGCCTGCGCGATTCAGAAACAGTTCTCTTTCTAGCGCCCCAACAAGTTGACATCTGCATATGCGTCGTCGTCATCAAACGTCAAAATTGTCGTTAGCATACATGAAAAATGTGACAAGTTGGGATCAACAGCACAATGCTGCGCAGGATTAGTGTACACCGGCAGGCTAATAAAATGGTTTAGCATTTATATTTTTATTGCCCCAAATGGCTGAGAAGGATATCACTTTGTATTGCAAGTTCTTTTATTTTGCATATTTGTTTAAGTAAATAAAATGTTAAGCAACATTGTTGCAACGCCCTTCTTTCGTTGGGTTTATTTAATATTTTGTGTGTATTCGTCAACTGTCAGTTTCTGGCTCATAAATTAGGATAAATTAGTGTGCTATGGCATGGAAAGAATTGTATGAACTTTCATTCACTCAACTTTTTTGAAATCAAATATAGAAGAATTGTGAGAATTTTTT
>NW_023470892.1:0-4702 GCF_013731165.1 Rhagoletis pomonella | reverse complement strand
TCATGTTAGCGGCGAAAAAATATTTGAGGCTTTAGAATTGAACGTCTTTGATAACGTTGATATCAACAAATTAAGTTCAATATGTACAGACGGCGCGAAGGTTATGCGTGGAACTAAAAAGGGGCTTGTAGGCTGTTTACTTAACAAAAAAATAAATGTGCCAACATTCCATTGCATTATTCACCAACAGGCACTTTTTGCGAAAGACTTGTGTCTGCTTAATGCAATGGACATCGCAGTAAAAATTATTAATAAAATAAAGGGTGGCCATAATGCTCTCAACCACAGGAAGTTTAAATCTCTTCTTGACGAACTCGACGCTGACTACGGGGATTTACTTTTATATACTGAAGTACGTTGGCTTAGCAAAGGATAATGCCTGCAAAGATTATTTAATTTAAGGAATGAATACTTTTTTTTGAACAGAATATGAGTCCAGACGTCGAAAAGTTTATTTTAGCACTTAAAGACAAACATTTAATTTTTGATTTGGCTTTTTTGTGCGATATTACACACTTAATTAACGAATTAAACTTACTGCTTCAGGGTAAAAATAAAAAAATTTTTGATTTAGTACGAACTATAACCCATTTTGAAAAAAAATTTCAAATATTATTAAATGAAATTAAGAATAACAATATATCTAACTTACCAAACGTAGCAAAAATATTTTATGAATATAAAGAATTCGACAAAATGGATTTATATTCAAAAACAATAGAAACACTTTTAGAAAGTCTTACTTTCAGATTTAATGATTTTGATGTTATAAAAAAATTTATGGATTTGCACGACAATCCTCTTACTTGCAACATACAAGAGCAACAAATTGATCTTCAGGAAGAATTGTCACGAATGAGAGAAGATTTTCTTTCGGGACTACTGGGATAATACATCCCACCAAATTTCTAACTTTCGTATTTTCTTTACTTTGCATGCGATTGCTCAAATAATTAGTCCCAAAACCAGATTTAAGTGCCTACTTTCAATTGTCAACAAAAACATAGCGGTATATTTCAGTGCATAGACGCCACGTGACAAAGTATTTCCCGATATACGTGGAATTTGATCAGTTTTCTTCGGTAATTTGCTTAAATTAGTCGCAATAAAAGCGTGATCAAAAAAAAGTTGCATTTGTTTGTATAAAAAAGTGTTTGCTTTGTTACATTAAATTATTAAGTGGTGTTTTTTTGCTTTTATAAGGTAAGTTAGAATTCATTTTATAAAATTGGGATATATACTCCCAATAAGTTTTTTACGTGGGATGCATTGTCCCAATATGTATTTTACGTGGGATTGATTGTCCCAATATGCTTTTTAGATGGCGAAAACGAAGCTAACTCAAGAGGATCTTGAGCGTATTATGTCTGAACAGTCAGACTCGGATGTTAATTTTGAGGACTCTGGGAGTCAATATTTGCTTGAAAGTTCCGAAAACACTGAATCTGCATCAGAAGTTGACGATAATATGAATGCGGCGAATGCGAGATACTGCCTGTTGCCCAGTGGGTAAATGTTGCTCCGGATGATTCTCAGAACTTCAATCCAAAGTATGAAATCCCAACTGATCGAGACTGCAAAATTCTTCTTGATTTTACTCCCGATTGCACCGAGTTCAAAGTGTTTTCCACGATATTTCCTTACAGTATGTGTATTCGAATTGCTGAATGTACTAATCAGCGTCTGACCGCTTTGAATCGCCGGGCTCAGTCAAAGCGAAATTTAACCGATCCGAATGAAATTCTGGGAGTTTCATTGATAATGCATTATAATAAGTTGCCTTCTCTGAAGGAGAAAAAATCCATCGATGGGAAATTCAGTTATAAAAAACTGTATATTACGAGATCGCATTTATTTTTGTCATCAAAGTTATATTTTATTGACTGCGATAAGCCCGCCGACGCTTCTAGAGATTATTACATCTCCGATGTTGTGCAATGTCTGGAACAGTCATTTGCAGCTGCTCGAAGTGAAAGTTCATTTCAGTCCATTGACAAATGCATGGTAAAATTCAAAGGTAGATCGAGCATGAAGCAATATATGCCAATGAAACCAATAAAGCGCGGAATCAAAATTTGAATGCGATGTGACTCGAAGACAGGATACACTTACGATCTTAATCTTTATACTGGTAAGAAAGCAAATGCTGTGCACTCTGAACCTACCACTCTTGGAGAAAAAGTAGTTTTGAAATTGGTTTCTTCAATTCGTGAGAAAGATGTTTGTCTAGCCTATGACCGCTTTTTTACTTCAATTAAAATGTTAGAAATAATCCCATACCCCGCACTTGGTACATACATGCAAAACAGAAAGAATACACCTAAATTTATCGGAAAGTTGGCCAGAGGACAAAGTCAGCTTCAAATCAACTCTGGCGGTATTTTGGCAGCCCGGTGGATGGATTCAAAAGAAGTCCTCCTAGCTTCAAATTGTCATGAGCCGTCGCTTGTAGACGTTGATAGGAAGCAAAAAGACGGATCGAAGAAGAAAATTAAATGTCCTAAAAGTATCAGTGACTATAACAGAATTATGGGTGGGGTCGACTTGGCCGACCAGAAGACTACCGTTTATGATTTCAATCGCAAGTCTCAAAAATAGTGGAGAAAAGTGTTTTACAAGCTACTGATGGTTAGCGTCACAAACTCATGGATTGTCTATACTGAACATAAGAAGCAAAAGTTATCACTGAAAGACTTTCTAGTCCCCCTTGCTGAAGCAATGATTTTCGAAGGAAATAAAAGGCGTGAGACAATGCCTCGTCGACAGGGAGGAAGAACTCCTAAGCGCTCAAAGACTGATAGCCTCAACGTTGGAGAGCACTTGCCAGTGGAGCAAGAGAAGCGTTACCGTTGCGTACGCTGCACTTCACTTGGAGTCGAAAGGCGAACAAAAATGATCTGTTCTGGCTGTAACAACACGCTGTGCTACAAATGCTTTGGACCAGGCATAGGCAGTGAACGAGCACACGCTCAAAGAGCAGAACCATCACGTGTACGTATACAAGCAAGAGCGTAACGATGAAAACGCGTCAGCATGCAAAATTACCCTGCAAAAAATTGTGCGACTAACCTCTAAAGAGAGTATGCCGAGATTACTCTCAATCGGGTACAACTGGGCATTAATTAGTCGCAACTAGTCTCATGCGGGTACTAATGGAGATCAATTGGTCTCGACTCATCCCTTATGTGTATAATTGGAGATCAATTAGTCCTCAACTCATCTCTAACGGGTACTATTAACGATTTAATGATATGTACGCACTTAGTCAATGAAATTTCATGTGCGGTGTTGGCTCACAGAGAGAGTATTCGCCTAACATAACTGAGCACCCCGGTTCGAATCTCAGCTGGCGCAAATTTTTATATTTATTTTTTAAAAGTGACTAGTCGCCTTTTATACCTGTTCGGGTATAAAGGTGAACAATTAGTCTCTTCATAGGACATGCTCGAACAAAAGCGAACAGTTCATTCCATATAAAGAGATCAAAAGTGGTATTAGTCGCATGCTCCTTTGCGATTGCTCCCGGAGTCATCCCGGATTAGTCCAATTTTTTGCAGGGGAATTAGGCACACTAACACATTCTCACTTTTAGCGATCGCTTGTTTGTGGTAGTGCCCACCTCTGCTTTGGACCTTTCCACAAATTAAATTAATAATTCTAACACATTATATTAATCCAATTAATAAGTCAAACAAATGCAAAATTTCATTAAAATGTAGCTATTTTTCTAATTTTTTTATTAATTTTCAAATTTACTATACTCGTCAAAAACTGTTATTGGGATTTTATATCCCACAGTAAATGTGTACTGGGAATATATGTCCCAGGATAAAAGGACGATTTTAGGATTTCTGAGTATGCAGAACATAATTTTTTAGCCCAATCTTTCAGTGTGCGCAAACATTTTTTTTGTGACTATTTCCGGTTTCCAAATAAAACTCCGTCCCGAAAGGGTTACCAGAAAGCAGTCGTTGATCAGACTTTGTACGAGCAGGTTCGCTACACCAATCACAAAGCAGCTTACAGTACGCTACAAAATGTTTAACAACGATTGGGAAACTGAATTTTTATTTACGCAAAACAACGTTGGGGAACCAGTATGTTTGGTATGCCATCGTAATGTTAACCGTAGCCACAAATATAATGTGGAGAGACATTACAGGTCTTGTCATAAAGAATATTTTGATATTCCAGATGACGAAAGAGCAATTTTAATTGCTAATTTGAAAAAAAAATTGCTGAAGAAAAAAAATGGTGAAGAAAGTAGTTATATTAAGGAAATGTCTTTTGAAAAGGCTTCTTTTGTAGTTTCGCTTGCGCTATCTAAGCGCTGTCGTCCTTTTGATGATGGCATATTTTTTAAAGAGCTCGCTAGTGAAGTACTAGGTTGTTTTGGAAGTAAGGGTAAGCATATGGCCCAAATTTTGGAGAAGGTTCCCTTATCAAGGAATACAATTACCCGTAGGACAGAACAAATTAGTTCATATATTTTTTTCCCTCACCAAGAACAGACTTAAAAACTGTAAATATTTTTCTCTTTGATTGGATGAGAGCACCGACATTAATAATATATGCCAGCTAATAATACGCGTTAAATCTGTTGACGATAAATTAATAGCATCGGAAGAAATATTTAATGTAGTTGCAATGCATGGTCATGTTAGCGGCGAAAAAATATTTGAGGCTTTAGAATTGAACGTCT
>NW_023470891.1:0-4703 GCF_013731165.1 Rhagoletis pomonella | reverse complement strand
TCTGCCTATTTCTCGTTGTTCGCTTTGTGTTGCCGCAGTATTCGCCACAATATTCTTACGACTATCCTTAAATACTTGACGAATTTACCAAAAATTCCATGTTCGCACCGCTGGATTGTTAAATAAACTCTCAGGATGACCAAATTACAGTATAATTCATGTATCCCTACCGCGTCCTCTCTTTATGACCAGTTTTTATTGTCAAACATTTGTGTACCACAAGTATACAAAGAATAGAGCGAAAAGAAGAGCGCGTTGAAACTGCCAAAGCAGTTCACTTTACAGCGAAAAACGTGTTTTAATTTTGCTAGATGTGAAAATATTGCATTTTTCACCTAATCTATTAGAGAACAGTCAACATTTTAGTGCACTCCATTGCTTTGCAATTGAGGCTGCTTCAGCAAACGTTTTAGTGCACTCCATTGCTTTGCAATTAAGGCTGCTGCAGAAAATTGCAGCAGCATCTCTGCGGGATTGATTAGTTAACTTGCTAATGGAGGCTGCGCGGAGCAGAAAAAAAATCATTGTGAGGAAATGCTGGTAATATAATAATAGAGAAACATTTCGGGAACGGCTTTGCCGCGCCCTATGTACACAAACTGCAGCGATTCGTCCCAGCGCTACACTTGCATCTACGCTTCTTGCATCTTGACGACTGTCGCAATTTAACACACAGCACTTCATTTTATTAGTTTTTACGCAGTCTTCAACTCAAAAATCACTCACAAATTGCAAATTAACACAATTTAAACTGATTTTTCACTTATAATTCAAATTTCTCTTTCGCTGATTTGTAACAAAAGTTTGTTTACAAGTTACCACAAATGTCAAAATCGGCGAAACCAAAGTAGCGGTACCACTGACGGCGCCACCTTTGTTCGCTGCACCGTGTGACAAATCGATATTTTCATTTCCCAGTACCAGGCGCTCATACATGTGAAGTAACAAGTTTTCTTTTTCTAAGCAGAACATTGTTTTGTATAAATTTTTAGATTTCCAAAAATCTGCCTTGTGAATATCAAAGGCTTCTACAAACAAATTAAGGTTGCAGACAGAGTGGAAGCGAAGCCGAAGATGAAGATGAAGACGGATCCGAAGACGAATTGCTTGCGTTGCGGCCAAGCTGGCGAGTGTAGATAGTGGAAGATGAATGATATGAAAATTTGTTTCTAAATAAAACCCTTTCTTTTAGATAAAATCAAAAGAAAATAAAGAAAAAACATCAATTCATAAAATAATTTGTATAGGACAATTTTTGGAGAATTTCGCCACTTGTATTAAGTGTTACGACAAGACGTACAGACATTTTTCGAATATACAAGAATGCCAATTAGTAAGTCTGATTACATTTTGCCATAAATTTAACCAATTTCTTGAAAAACGTGTTTTTTCACAATTGCAAACAGTTAAATAAATTGTAAACAACTCATCACAGCAAGCGATTCGTCTTTGAAATCAGTACCGCACAGTTTCAATCTGACTGCTTGCGCAACGTCTTCATCTTCATCTTCGTCTTCGTTTGCACTGTGATCACTTTCACATGTTTACTACTGCACTGTTTTTCGTCTTCGGCTTCGTCGTCATCTTCATCTTCGGCTTCGCTTCCACTCTGTCTGCAACCTAAGAAGTGCTACAAACAAATGTATGCGTATGGAAAGCTTGCTACTTCATATGTATGAGCGCCTGGTCAGCGTTGCCATTTTAGCCGTTTTCCGGCTAGATTTAGCCGGTTTTGATAGCAACTAGCCGGAGAAAATTCGATCTAGCCGGCAGCCGATTTGTTAGCCGGTTTGTAAAAAAAAGTTAGCCGTTTTTAGCCGATTTTACTATATGCCTAATTTTCAGGTGCAAAAAGTAAACAAGTTGTTCGAAAGCAATATTGCAGACCCAATGAAGATTTTTAATGAACTCAATGTTTTACTTTCGCATCTATGCTCCCTAGTGGTTATTAGCGCGGACACATTTGATCCTATATGCTCCCCGTTGGAACCATACCTTGCTCCATCTCCTCAGTTTTATCACAGTTTTGAATAGTATTTAAAAACAAAAGTAAGCACAAACGCTTCTGACCACGAAGCCGAGAAAATAATTCGAGAAAATGGTCGCTATTTTATTATCACTTTAATAAAGGAATTACGCCAACCCCTCCCTACAAATATTGCCACACTAAAAAAAAATGACTTTTTTCGGTTGGAAATGCATTAAGAGTAAGGGCCGGTTGTTCAATGTCTGATTAGCACAAATCGGAGGTAGAAGCTCCGGTTAAGCACAACTACTGCTTTATCGATCACATGTTACATGCATGATGCATCGTCGATAGTGTAGTGGTAGTGATAACCAGACATTGAACAACCGGCCCTAATTAAACCAAAAGTATTTGTTCAACTACAGCAACAAAAACGCAAATATAATGCCGACGAAATAACATCCATAGAGATGCAATGGCAACGGTTAACGTTACATACCTGGAGTAATTTAGACTCAACTGTAAAATTTTGGGCCGAAGTTTATCAATTTCGAAATGCCCTAGAAGAAAACCCTTTTGCTGACCTTTGCAACCTAGTTTTTAGTTTTCTTGTTTTGCCTATAAGTGATGCAGTGTAGAGCGAATATTTAGCCCAATGAATATAATAAAAACTAAGCAAAGAAATCCAATGTGCGTTAAAACGTTAAACGCTATTTTATATATAAGATACGGTTTAAAACGTGAAGAAAAATGCTGCCATAATTTTACTGTAGATGACGATCTCTTAAAATTAATGAATTAAAATCAAATGAATACAAGAGTGATTCATTTGATGATGAAGAATATACACTCGATATAAATTAATGGTGTTAACTAGTCTTTCGTTTCTTGCGATTTATTTAAATAAAGCATGTAGATTTTCACTAAAACATTTTAGCCGTTTTTTGCCAGAGTCTATGTGAAATTTCACTAAAACATTTTAGCCGTTTTTAGCCGCTTTTTTTTTGCCAATCTAGCCGGTCGGCCCAAAAAGTTCTGGCAACACTGCGCCTGGTATCGGGAAACTAAAATATCGTATTGTAAAATTAAAAATTAGTCCACTTTCTTTATAAAAGTATGCTGTTGGCTAAATATTCGCAGCGCCCTACATTCTTTCTCCATATTTGTTATTTAACATAAGAGTCAGCTGTAACATTAACATTATGTAGCATTAAACGAAAACTTCCAAAAATACTCAAAAAATACTTGTGAAATAACATTTTTTTTGTGGAAGTTTAACAGCATGGTACCGCTGATTTATGTTCCTCTTTTTTTCGGAGCATAATTTGTTTGAGTACTTTTTTTTATGTATACAGCGCTCAATATCTTCACTTCTCTACCTTCCATACCTTTTTTGTTAGAGTATGTGTAGTTTACATATTTGGGGGGAGATTCTGAAACCAGTTAGCGACAATTTTCGAATCGCTATCGTACTTTTTGACGCAAAAACATTTATGTCATGCGTCAAAAAGTGCGATAGCGCTCCGAAAATTGTCGCTAACTAGTTACAGAATTTCCCTCTTGAAGAAAACTTCACAGTGCAGTAAACTGAATTCCGATACAGACCTTTATTAAAGATGATAAAATGTGACTTCCACTTCGATGAAGAATCGAGAAAAACTAGTGCAGCAAAATTCATCGGTAAGCAAACTATTATAAAAAAAAATATGTAACTAATAAATCAACATTTATCACATATATGGGTATCTGCTTCTTATTATCTTTTATTTATTACACTGTGCAAGTTGCAAACTTAGGCAAAGGTTTTGATAGTTGATCTCACTTAATTAGCTCCCCCCGTTTTGTCAGATTGGCTCCAGTTTTCGAGACAACAATATATTTGAATATTTGCTTCAATTTTAATTGTTTGCAAATAACTCTCAGTTTTACAGCCGCACACAGAAACGTTCCTTAAATTAGCTCTAACGGGCACTTAACTAAATTTAAGTACGGCCCCAGTTGAGGCCCTTAATTTTTGTGGCATCATTCACTATTTTCGTTCAGTTTGAAATAAAATATATAAATAAGTATTTATATCATTTTGCTCGCACTGGCCATTCGAGAGATCCGAGTTCGAGTGCTAGGGCAGAAATTTTTTCTTTTTCCTTTTTTTATTTATTTTTTTCTTGTTCAATTTTTATAAACTTTATTTTACTTTTTGGCTTTATTGATCTAAGTTTCTTTTGATTTATAGATTTTATTACGGCAACGCAGACTCTGTCGTGCGTTTTTGAGAATAGCCTATTCGCTGCTCCAAGCAACAAACGTCGTTCGTTATCGAACGTTATCGAATATCGGTCGTTAGGAAAAATGGGAATCGCACTACTGTTATGAAGTGCCGTATTGAGGACAAAAAAGTGCCAAATAGAAAAATAACAAGTAAGAAAGTCTAAGTTCGGGCGGGGTCGAACATTAAATACCCGGCGCAAGTATTACATATATGCCTTTTCACCTTTCCGAAAGCTACAGCTACATGGTAAGCCGGGGTGTATCAATTTTGAATAAATTAGCGTCCTTAAATTTCGAAATATTGACTTTTCGAGCATTTCTAAAATTTACCGTTATATGAAAAGCCGTAATTTTAGTTCGATTTCAATAATTTTGAACGTTTTGCTTTTATGTGGCAAGCACAATAACCATACCGAGTTTGGTACAAATTGGTAGAACGGTTACCGAGATACATATATGTGATCATAAA
>NW_023470890.1:0-4703 GCF_013731165.1 Rhagoletis pomonella | reverse complement strand
AATATTGGGATGGTAGGAACTGAGATCTGGTGGACAAATACTAGAACAGAGTATTGGAGGTCAGTGACAATTGGAACAAAAAAAAATTTTCGGTATGAATGCCCTGCTCAATTGTTGTAGTTGTAATTTTTAGAGCTTCACAAAAACGAAAGAGACTGTAGTTTCAAAATATTTTTAGAGGGAGTTGCCAACTGTTTACAAAGTGAAATTCAATGTATACAACAGGTTAAATGAATTACTACAATATGGCTGTTAACCAAAATGGTTTTGAAAAAAAAATTAACTAAACTACATGTAGGAGGGTTGCCACCTGATTTAATAATTAAATTCTACTTGATTTAATGGAACTAGATAATTTAAATATATATCACAATACGGGTGTCAAACAAAAAAGGTTTAAAAAGGTTTTAGTTTGAAAATATTTTTTAACAGAGTTGCCATCTCTTTAAAAAGCTGACTTTATTTAAATTATAAATAAGTTACAGCATAAAGTATTAAACTATCGACTTCAAACGAAGGTGTATAAGAAAATATTTAGCTGGAACATTAAGAATATTAAAGAGGGCTGCAACTTGTTTCAAAAGTTTAACTCAATTTATTTAGTAAGTTACAGGAATCACATAAATATGTGTAGCACTTGAAATGGGTTTAAAATTCAATCCAATAAAATCAAAAGCACAGTATACAGTAAACCAGCCATTGACAATATGCTTATTTGAAAATTAATACATGAAATATTGTGCATGTATAGGATTCTTTTGTCATTAACCCATAGGCAATGACTGGTGCAAAAGTACCTCCAAATGTTTGTTGATATATTTTAAATGTAAATTTTAACTGGGAAATTCGTTACAAAAAAAAAAATAATATAACAAAAATATTATTGATTACTACATGGGAGGTGGTCGTGGTTATTGACAGATTTCGCCAAAATTTAATACTAACCTAAATTATACCAAAGGCAACTTCGGCACCGACTTTCGTTAAAATATCTAAATTTTGTTCGAGTTGGCGTGTTTGCAAACAGACACGACTGAACCAATTCATTCACCAATTTGTCATTCTGAATATTTTGATAAATATGTATGTAAGACTATGTGTATGTACTTCTTACACCGTTGAAAAATGGCCTTGCTTATCTGCATAAACCTTTCCTGCATTAGTTCGAGCGTCGATATATAACTTTGGGTACATATTTCATAAAAACTTTATAGGTCTCCACTATAAGAGTGGTATATTTGAAAACTAGAGAGTTCTAACTTTAAGCTAAGTAATACTTGTTTTACCCTCTAATTTATGGGTCCATTTTCCAAAATCAGCCCACCATTATTCACTCAAAGTTGTGTTTTGAATCAGATATGACTTATGTAGGAACTGCATCCGGTTATAATCGCTTACGCTGCAAGCCTGATTTGCTAGGAATTATGTTTTTCTCGTTGTTTTATTTTATGTGACTTGAAAATATTTTCAACTATAAGAAAACATTGAAATTGGATTTCATTTGGGTTAAAGAAAACGACAACTGCGAAAAAATATCAACCAATACATTCAAATAAATTGTCAAATAAGCATACTTACATTTTTTGTTTTGCCTATGTGGATTACTGTATACTGTGATCAAAAGGAATGTAACGTGTTTAACCTGAATGTGCTCTTAATATCGAGCCCTAACTGCCAAAAAGACGTAAACGAAATTTTTTTCAAAATTTTATATTTGATGCAGAAATGCAAAAAATTTAGAAAAAAATCACGCATTCTACGTTTAAATATAGCGGCTGTGGCTCCGGCACGGAACGCAGGTAAGGCGCTGGACTTATCCTTTTTTTTTGAAATTGCCGGGCAAAAATACTTTAAACTCAGAAGGGTACGGCGAACTTTTTTTCTGGTACGGTCTAATGTACGTATACATAAGTATGCAGAGACAAATGTACTTACGAACTGCGAGGTTATCCGAAAGATGACGGGAAGAAAATAAAATAAAAGAAAGAAGAGTATATTGTTAGAAAGTTTTAAAATATTTAAGGGGAGTCAAAATATAAAATTTGTCAAGTGAATATTACTATTCTTTCATTTCACTTGTTGAGCTAATTTAGAATTTCCAACTGAAAAATTTTGTTTTTATGATTAATTTACTATTTTTTAAAACACTTTTGACTAGACAACTTTTTTGTTCGAAATTTTCTCTTAGTGAATATTACCGCACTAGGTTTCTTTTAAACAAGAAATAAGTTTTATTTTTCTTTTCTTAAATTAGTATGACAAGGGTAATTATTATCAACTAAATTTTCTGTGAATGCTGATTTGAGCGCATCAGCTCTTTCAAGAGGGTTTCAGCACGTTTCAGCTCGCTTCAGGTCCTTGTGAGCTGCTTTATCTAAAAGAGGGTTTGGTCGAAAATTTGTGAAAATGAGGGAATATTTGAAAGATTTTGAAGGAATTTTCTTTCAGAGAGTTGGTAAAGTACATGCGGAAAATTTTTTAAATTTTAAAAATAGAATTTGCATAACTCAGCAAAAAATTATTGTAAGCTTTTGATACTAAAAATTTTATGTTTTCTTGTAAGCCACTTTAGCCTATCGAAATTTGAGAAAAACTAGTAGGTATTTCATTGGAAACTGGATCAATAGTTTGCCTTGGCTACTACGCATGCGTCATACGTAATTACAATTATATAGCGTCATGGAATCAGATTCCACGGTATAGAAATTAAATCCGCCAACTCTTTTCTGAAGATGTGGTGAAATCTGATCTTACTGAATTATTTTTTGGTTTTAACTATGTGCCGCTGAATTGGAGTTTGATAGCAAGGCGGTTATTCGAACCTTTGTTTGTGCTTTATGTTAGCATAGATCCCTTTGCGATGACTTTGCAGTCTTAAATTAGAAATTAGTATGATCCTGGGGTTAAGAAATACATACATATTTTCGTTTAGACACCTTGGTACTTTTTTCTCCGGTATACACTTACAAAATGTATCGTGAAAAAAATCAATAATGAGTGACATTGCCTAAAGCAACTATGACGAGGTTATATTATCGTGTAAAACATGCATTTAAAATTGATCACCCAAATTAAACTTTCACTTACTTTTTTATAAACTCCTCCACCGGTGCTGTGGTGCCATCTTTCTCCATTGTCTCACAGACCGCCACACTGGGAAAATAAATTTTATCATACGGCGTCAGGCTCTCGAAGACAATGCTCACAGCGAACAACTCAAAGTCTCGCTCAAAGGTGGAAATCAGACTGTACGAACCATAAGCAGACAATATAACGCAAAATAGCCAGAATAAACGTTCGCTGAAATGTAGTCTGCAAGAAGAAGTCAAATGAAAATAAATAAATCATTGAGAGTAGATATTTAATACATTCATTTCATTTTAAATAAAGGAAATGCTTCTAAGCAGGCTATGCGATACTATAGTTCAGACGAAGAAATGTGCTCTGTGTGGAACGAAGTCGAAAAGTAGCTGAAAAGCGTGAAGCACAGATAGCAGCCGCAGCGCCTAAGGTGGTAAGTAAAAAAGCTACTAGAATTATGCATGTCCTTAGATATGTTTATGCGCTTCGTGCTTATGATCCAGTAGTACAGCAATTGCACTTTTGCGTATGTGCGTGTGAATGTGGATCAGAGAAATTGCGGCATACTTACTTGTTATTGGCAATATAGCTGATACCGGCCAAGGAGCAATTAGCGCAATAGTCGCGCAAACTGGCCAACAGTGGCCAGACCATAATCCACGATGCTCTTAGTTGGATACCTACCCCAGCTGGAGGACTCTACCTAGTGGGCACGCAGGCAGGCAAGCTCTTTTGGCTGGATCACAAGTAGACCGACTGGTTGGTGGTCGGTAACTTCGTTGCCAGTTGCCTACTGAGTGCTGAATGGAGCCAAGTATGACATTCGAGTAGTGCAACAGCAGCTGGTGCAGTGAAATTACGGCAGCAAGACTACCTACGGTTATGCAAGTGTATGCCGAGAGTGTGTACACTGTACAAACAAACATATGTGCACACATATGTATGTGCATATGTGTAGGTTTGATTTTACAAGTATGTGCTTCTCATGTGTGCGTATGCTATCGGCCGGCCACAAGTGGAGAGCGTTTAATTGCTGTTTCCTTTTGCGTTCACCACAAACAAAGCGGACAAGCATAACGTGGTATAGTGCAATACTCACAGCAACAACCACATGTTGCAACAACAACAACTGCAGAATAATCGTACTGCTGGCACGGAAGTTGTGGCAACAGTGGGATTGTATGGAGCAAAAGTTTGAATGGATCTTAATATGGATGTGAGTATGACTATGAGTACCTACATATGTGTATGGATGTGGGTATTAGTATTATTATGATTAAGGGTATGCGTACGATCACGAGTTTTAGTATGAGTATGAATATGAGTATGAGTACAAGTATGAAGATGAGTATGAGCATGAGTATATGTATGGGTATGAGCATGAGTAAAACTATGAGCATTAGCATGAATATGAGAACGAATATGAGTACGGGTTTGAGTATGAATATGAATATGAATATAAAGATGAATATCAAAACAAATATGAATATGAATATGAATATGAATATGAATATGAATATGAAAATTAATGTGTATATGAATATGAATATGAATCTGATTTGAATATGAATATGAATATGAATATGTATATGAATATGAATATGAATATGAATATGAGTATG
>NW_023470889.1:0-4703 GCF_013731165.1 Rhagoletis pomonella | reverse complement strand
CAGGAGTTTGTTAAGTGTCGAGATCTAAAACTATTCAGCTACAGAATCAAATTCATCAGCTGATTGGATATGCTAAAGATAGTATTTCAATTATTGAGAGTGGAAATAATAGTTTTCTTTATAGTAAAAATCGAGTCCGATACGTCAAACGTGCTGGAATGACAGTTAAAATCTTGACATAAACCACGGAATGATTCGTTTAGTTCAAAATTAGTTTTGCATGGCTTTAAAAATAGAGGTCGAAAGTGTCTTGACATTCGAGAAGGAACATTAAAATTTACCTCAGCCAGGAGGGCCGGGCTATTAATCAAGCCTGTCATTAATTTTACGATAAATATTATACCCAGCATTTCTCTACGACTTGCGAGTGTAGGCAAATTTATGAGCTTTAGACGACTTGTGTAAGGGGGGAGATTGTAATCTGAATCCCAGTTAAAATTACGCAATGCAAAAAGCAAGAATTGTTTTTGAATTGATTCAATCCTTTCTGAATGAACTTGGTAGCGGGGATTCCAAACAATAGATCCGTATTCTAGTATAGGTCTAACTAAACTGGTAAAAAGAGCTTTTGTAACATAAGGATCTTTGAACTCTTTTGACCATCGCCTTACAAATGCAAAAACGCCTTTGGCTTTATTGACTGTAACATTAATATGATGGTTGAAATTCAGTTTGGAATCCATTGTGATACCAAGATCGACAAAATTGGATACCTGCTCCAGATTATAATTTGATATTGAATAAACAGCTGGTTGAACAGCCCTCCGAGAGAAACACATAACTTTACATTTTTGAAGGTTTAGTGGCATATAGTTTGTATTACACCAATTAACCACGTTGTTCAGATCCGCTTGTAACAAAGACCTTTCTTCGATAGAGGACAATGTTTTAAAAAGTTTCACATCATCGGCATACATTAAAATTTTTGAATGATTTATTATAGAAGAAATATCATTAATGAATATCAGGAACAGAATCGGACCAAGGTGGCTTCCCTGAGGAACTCCTGAAGAAACTTTAATGATGTTGGAAGAACAATTATTAACAATAACTCTTTGTGTTCTATCAGAGAGGTAAGATGAGATCCATTGAAGAAGACTGGGCTGAAAGCCGATTAGGTCGAGTTTACGGATGAGTAACGAGTGACATACTTTGTCAAAAGCTTTACTGAAATCGGTGTAAATTACGTCGGTATGAGCATTTTCTCTAAAACCGTTTGAGACATGAGTTGTAAACTCCAATAAATTAGTCATAGTAGATTTTCCTTTAGAAAACCCGTGTTGAGATTGTGTAATTGAAGAAGATATAGAATATGTCAGCTGGTTAACAATAATTGCTTCGAATAATTTGGGGATAGCGGAGAGTTTCGCTATGCCTCGATAGTTTTCTATAGACGACCTGCTGCCGTTTTTGTGAAGTGGTATTATGAAAGACTCCTTCCAGGCTGACGGAAAAACGCCATGTTTAAGTGACAAATTGAATAGAGTTGTTAAAGGCTCGCAGATGTTCTCAGCGCAGTTTTTAAGAAAACAGGTCGGAATATGATCAGGTCCAGGCCTAAATGACGCTTTTAAGGTTTTTAAAGAGTGTAAAACTTCATCGGAAGATATTACTGGAATATAAGCAGAGTTGATTGGACAAAGCTCGTACGGATAGTCTCCACTTATAGGGAAGTCTACAGAATAATTGGACCTAAAGAACCGAGCAAACATGTTGGCAATGAGTGGGCTGTCGCTAGATACAGTGTTGCGATAATGCATAGCGGACGGAAAACCATGTGCCTTACGCTTTGAATTTACGAAACCATAAAATGATTTAGGATTGTTAATTAAATTCTTCTTAATTTTACATAAATATGAATTATAACATTTCTTATTTAATGCAAAGTAGCTATGCCGCAAAACTGAGTACCTTAGGTAATCACTGTGTAAGCCCGTTCTTTAATACAGTTTAAAAGAGTGCGACTTTTTATTTTTCAATTTTTTAAGCTCTTTAGTGAACCATAATTGTATTGGTTCTTCATGAACAATATTACGTATTGGCACATACTTTCGAAACAAATTGAAAACAGTATCATTAAAGTGCTCAACGCTACGCTCCACGTCATCTCTATATATTGGCCAAGATAACTTTGAAAGTTCTTTGTTAATTTTCCTGAAATTTGCTTTCGCAAAAACATATCTAGTACTTGAACTTGACTTATTATTATGTATTTCATTTATGATTTCGTAGCTTAACTCAAGAGCAGGATGGTATGCATCTTCCGGCAAAACTAGGGGATCACACCGATTAATAGAGGCCTTCGGAACATCATCAACGTAAACGAGATCCAAGACCTTTCCAAACTTATTTGGACATATATTTATTTGTTTGAGGCAAAGTTCAGCCATTTCCTCCAGAAATACATTGTAACTATCTCTATATGAAACTGGTACAACATCGGTGTCAATGATGCTCCATGAAATATGTGGCAGATTTAAATCTCCCAAAACAATCATAGAATCGGATGCCGTAAGCATTGCATTTACGGTCTCAAGTAAAGAAACTAGCTGCATATATACCGATACGGCAGAATTAGGAGGGATGTAGCAAAGAGCTAAATAAATATAAGTCTTTCCAGCCTGTACACGTATACATTTAAATTCGGTATACTCAATGACGGCCGCTGTGGTGTAGTGGTAAGCAGTGCGCGCTTCCACTCCACAATGCCTGGGTTCAAACCCTGGTCAAAGCAACATCGCAAAAATATAGAAAAAAGGTTTTTTCTTAACAGCGGTCGTCCCTCGGCAGGCAATGGCAAACCTCCGAGTGTATTTCTGCCATGAAAAACAGCTTCTCATAAAAATACAATCGCCGTTCGGAGTCGGCGTAAAACTGTAGGTCCCTCCGCTTTGTGTGACAACATCAAGGCGCACGCCACAAATCGGAGGAGAAGCTCGGCCAAACACTAACATATGTGTAAGCGCCAATCTATTATTATTATATTCAATGACAGGAAGACTAACTTCCTCGGATGGTATCGATGAATGCACCGCAAAAAGAACACCACCGCCGATTCTGCCCACGCGGTCACTCCTGTATATTTGATATTCATTTGGAAGAATTTCGGAATTAAAAATATGAGGTTTGAGCCATGTTTCGGTCAAGGAAATAATATTATAATAGCAGTCAAAACCTTTTAAATATAAGTCAGTTAATTTGGTATTCAAACCTCTAACGTTTTGATAGTAAATACTTAAATTAGACTTGCGAGTTAGTTTTTTGAATCCGAATTAAGATTAGAAATTTTAGCTACGTTATTATTACTTTTATTAGGTTTATACTCAAACTCGCGAACAAACGCCCCGGTCGGCCAAAATGAACTATTTAGTAGTGAATCAAAATCTTCGGAAGCTACATCAATTTTAAAAGATGAAATATCGCGATCGTATTTAAAATTAAATTTACGAATAAATACATCTTTAGTTCTAATTTTAGTCGATATGTATGACTTTATATCATCCGAAGAAGTATCTTTAGCAAATCTAGAGACAAAGATTGATCTTCTCGGAGGAATTACAACCAACTTTTTGGTAATGATGTCTGATGTGCGGGGCTCCGAATTATTCGGAGGAACTAAGTTAGACAGTGGAGTTTGAGATGTTGATGGCAACACTGTTAAATCAACTGTTTGACTATTTTTAGAAGTAGACCTAGTGGATATGGCTTTAGAAATCGGAGGCTCCAATGCCTGAGGGCATGGAGAAGATAAATTAATAAGTTCTAAGGACTGGGATGGAGGATTTTTTTTACTAGAATCCGTGGCTGTCTTTTTAGGTGGACTAATAACATGCCCACCTTTATTTTCTCGGCTATCCTCAGAGTGTGGAGGGTCGTCGAGACAAGTGAAAGACCTAAACATTTTTTCGTAATGCTTAAATTTCTCAACAAGCGCCGACAGATCCTTCCCGATCTCAGAAAAACCATTTCTGGACTGCCTGAAGAATTTAAATAAATCAACTTCGGTTGATCTACATTTTTGACAAGACCAACGAAGACCCTTACCCTCGTTAATAGCGTCTAAAACTCTACCGCTCAAACCAGCACATTTTATATGGGCAATCCCATCGCAGAGCCAGCATGACACATAGGAGTCGCTTTTAACGTGGCAATTGGTGTAAATACACGACATGTTTAAAATTATATTTATTTTTAGGTTTTAGAAGCAAAAAAGCAAAAACGGTTTTGAAAACGATGTATTAATCAGTGAACCAATCAGCTGGTAAATATCAGTTAGCGAACAGTTTTAGATGCACTGTATATTTGACACCTAATAAACACAACGCAAACAGCTGTGACAAAGATGAAACAGCAGAAATGACAAAAAGACAAAAAGAGCAAAATCAATGTGCACAAACAAAAACAATTGTACAACAACAATATATTATATGAAACAAAATACTCGGCACATGCAATTAAGAATATCAAGTTAAATTAATCAAATTTACGGGAAATTTTGATGTTTTACTTATCTTTAAATTGTGCACCAAAAGTTTATTAACACTTTTTTTAATTTTTTACTTTAATAAGCGTAAACAGCTTTATCAAACACAAAATTTAAACAGATCACAGAAAAACACAGCTTCACAGCTTGACGTTTGCGTTAGTTATAAAGGCAAAATTAAAATAGGAGTTATGAAACATACATACCTACAGTCAATCAA
>NW_023470888.1:0-4704 GCF_013731165.1 Rhagoletis pomonella | reverse complement strand
TTTAATAAATAAGTTAAATTATATATTTTAATAGTGTTTAAAAAGTGAGAACAGGTGATTTAGTGAATCTTTGTCGGTGTAATTGCCCATAGAAATCAACGAAATTTAACAAACGTTTTTTGTTCATAACTTTTAAATTGTCAATAATATTAGCCTTCCCCCTCCGGATTGTTAATAGGGGACCGAAACGCGTCGTTTGGTACCCCTCCCGACTTTTCCGGACTTTTTTAGGGGTTGTTACCCTACACTAGAGAATTACCGTTTTATCAACCTAAGATAGATTATTTTGTTATTAAAAAGAAGTTGACAATCTTTGCGAGCTGAAACGCGAGATTCCAAAATAGCTATAGTGCTGCCACTGTATTAGTATTTCGTAATAATTCACTTTTCCTTATGAGATGTGTGCACTGTTCAATGCTTTTCGGCGCCTTTTCCATAAAAATCAATACTTCGATAAATAATGAAAATTTTTAATAAAAAATCGCGCGATGGTATAGCGAAATTTGCTATTATATTTTGGTTACAATATCTTATTTAGATGAAAGTAAAAAGAAGAATGAGAAGAAGAAGAAGTGTATAGTGTAAACTGAGTATAATAGCGCAAATGAAATGTGAAATAAAGTGGCAATACCAGCGATTTGATGTTATAATAATTTTATCAGGCGCAAAGTTTGTTTACTCTGTTTTATTAACGAAATATATAAAATAAAAGTGAATAAATAATTTGGTTTGCATAAAATAATAACCGGAAACGTTTTAGTAGTGTTTTAAAAGTGGAAACTGGTGATTTAGTGCATTTTTGACGTGGTAATTGCTCATAGAAAACAACGAAATTTAACAAAAGTTTTTTGTTCATAACTTTTAAATGGTTAATAATATTATCTCCCCCCTCCGGATTGTTATTAGGGGGGCCGAAACGCGTCGTTTGTTACCCCTCCCGACTTTTCCGCACCTTTTTTAGGGGTTGTTACCCCACCCTAGAGAATTACCAAATGTTTTTTTCTGCACCCTGTAAAAAGAGGTAAATCGGTTTTATTTCTACGACTTTTATATTTGATATCGCATTTATATACATTTAAGATACTCATAATGTTGTATTTAAAGTTTTGCAAAATACTTACATGAAAACGAGTATTAAATTTTTTCCTCCTGTAAAATTTGTAAAATGGACTTAGCAACTTTTCCTCTAAGCCAGAGATACCTTAATATAGAAAGGCCCTCCCTATCTCATACCAACCCCAAAATACTCGGAGTAACATTCGACAGCCTGCTCTCCTTCTCTGCGCACGCAACCGCTATTGTCAATAAAGTACAGACAAAGAAACGTTGCTGGCAACATACAAAGCAATAGGCCGGCCGGTTTTTAACTACGCAGCGCCAGTGTGGTCGCCGGGGACTAGTAGGACGCAGTGGACGAAGCTACAGACTGCACAGAACACCGCACTCAGGACAGCGACAGGATGCCTCCTGATGTCGCCCGAACATCATCTTCACGGCGAGGCGCAAATGTTCCCCGTAAAGGAGCACAACATCATGCTCTGCAAGCAGTTCCTGGTCGGGAGCCACAGAAGTGGCCACCCAAACAGACAGCTGCTTGCAGAGGAGCCCTCGCCTAGGCACGTCAGGAGGCATCTATATGAACTGACGGACGAAGTCCAGAGGTTCATCAAGAAACCTCTGGACCCGACAGCTTACCGACTGGCCCTTAACGGCATTCACAGGGAGTCAGTCTCGAGTTATGTAGACTCTAGACCTGTGAATGCCGTTCTAGGCATACCGCCCCCGGACACAGACGAGACGGAGCTTCATCTGCCTCGGGAGACGCGAACGACACTAGCACAACTTCGATCCGGCTACTGCAGCAGGTTAAACTCCTACCTGAGTAGATTGAATGAGGATGTGCCAAATGAGTGTCCGGCATGCAAAGAGACCCCACATGACTCGAAACATCTCTTCGCATGCCCGGAAAACCCGACAACCCTAACAGCCTTGTCCCTGTGGACCAACCCCGCAGAAGCTGCACGCTTCCTAGGGCTGCCGTTAGTGGAGCTTGACGACAACGACTGAGATACCAACCGACCTGGGCGGGGTTGTTGTAGCCGCTACAACAACAACAACAACAAAAAAATGATCGGAAGATGTCAAATTTTTTATTATTTAAAATTAATTTTGAAGTCATGTGAGTTAAACTCAGTGATAGATTTGGGAACCCACATACAATTCTGAAAAACGTCGGGATGGGCGGGTTCGGGGCTTAAATTTCGGGATGGACGGGAACGGGATTGAAATTTTTAGTTAGTTTCGGTTTTTTTTTCATTTCAGCCACCATGTGAGATAGCATGATGCAATAATACAACCTGGTATCAGTTGTGACAGCTCGATTTGATACTGCCTTCGCTCAGTAGAATAAGAAGAAAAACGGGAAGAAATTAATCCCCATTTGCGGGAAAGGAAAAATATAAAATTTCATATTTTCTTCTAAACAAAATTTGCTTTTTTATAGTATATTCGTAATCAAATGAAATGAAATAAGATTAAATATCTTTTTAAGAAAACAAAATGTGTACACTGAGAAAAATAAAAAAACATTCAACTATATTATTAGGCAAAGAATTGTTAAAGTAATAACACGATTTCACCTAAGGCAGTCAATATGGCGGAATTAGAGCGAGAAGTGGCCAGCCGATAACACCTTGTATTATTGCATCATTCAAGCTTAAACAGACGGCAGCATTGATCCGGATTAACTTGGACTTAATCCGGATCAACTGCAGTTATACCTGAGTCGATCCGGATTAACGCTGCCGTCTGTTTATGCTTTAAGATAGATCGTGTCAGCTGACACGGTCTGCGGTTTTACACGGTGCACATAGGGGTATTTGGCCGATTTAGGCGTCCAAAATTATTTTTATGAAAATTTTATTTCAAAATGTTTAGAAAAGACGTGTTACGATGTCTAAAATTGTAAATGTTTAAAATCAAGTAAATATAGGTGGAGGACGTACAATTATTCCTCCAAAGCACCGAAAATAAAGTTGGTTAAAGTTTGACACCGATAGACTCTATGTTGCCGTGGTCCGATTGTAGAAACACGCACACCTACATACGTGTTCGCCTCGGCGATGTTTATATATATAACCTATAGGTTAGTACATGCAAAGAGTTGCCACCTGGTAAAAACTTAAATATAGTTAAGTTAACTGAATTACTACAATATGGGTATCAATTGAAATGGTTTTGAAAGGCTTCATTTCTAAACATGTGGCAGGGTTACCACCTGTTTAAAATTGAAATTCAACTTTAACTAAGGGAATAACAGACAAATTATTATTTTTTTATAATGTTGCTCAAAAATTTGTTTTTTTTGTTAAAATGCGTATGGACTTCCTTGAGATATAAGTTACAAAGAAAATTATGGAAATAACCAATTTTATCTTGTAATGCAATGGATAATAAATGTGTAATTGAATTCTTAAACAAAATTTTTGTAAAAAACTATTTTAGGATGATGATGAGTGCCAAGATTCTTCATCGGACCCTTCTTCCTCTTCTGAAGACTCTCCAGACTTCGTGTCATCCTTAGTTGGTTCAGCTGGAAGCAACATATCGATTTCTTCCTTTGAAAGGGGTTTGGTTGCTCTTTTTTGGCTTTGGTCTGAAACTACTATTGAGTGGATCAGAGCTTAGGTGTAACCCGTTCCACATGAATAGATCGCGGCTGTTGCATACCTTTGGGAATTGAAAATATTCCTTGTAGCCATGTTACGTTACTTTAAAAAAAAGTTCTTTTCCAGGGGCTTTTATGCACCTTTGTATAAACTGTGCTTTTAGTTGTGAAAATTTGTGCTTTATATCTCTTATTTGTTCGTCTGAGAAGGTGTCAGATGATAATATATCATTTTGAAGAAACTTTATTTTGTTCTCAAAATTCATAGAATTTTGTCGATGCATCTTATCAAATAAATATTTTCGAGTTACTACTCTATAGCAGGAACCAGTTGGTGACTCTAAAGCAAAGGAAATACTTAAAAATGACAAAATATGTATGGAAACGAAATTTTTTTTTTAGATCTATCTTAATTATTGGTCATAAAAAACTCATCGGTAGCTTTCGGAAGCTAATTTTTGTGCAGTATACTATCAAAGCTCCATTCTATAGAACGCAACTAGTAATGTAACGTGGAAATGCGTGGAAGTATAACTAAAAGCTTACGGTTTACAAAGTAATGAAAAAATAATCACTAAAAAATATAATATTTCCGATTACTGATATTATTACTAAGATTAAATTTTACTAAATCGAAACTATTTAAAATAAATGTATATTTACCTATGTCTTCAGACTTCATAACAATTTTTAATTGTATAATGACCACAATAATAATACATAATCACCAGGGAACGGATTTTTAGGACCTAAAAACCTATAAAAAAGGCAAAATAAAGTAACGAAATAGGCTGGAAAAGGCAAAATAAAATAGCGAAAAAGGCAGGAAAAGGCACTAGGTATTGTAAAAAAGGCAAAAATAGGCAAAATAAAATAGCGAAAAAGGCAGGAAAAGGCAAAAAAAAAGGTATTGCAAAAAGCAAATAAGGCACTAAAAAAAGACAGAAAATACGAAGAACAATCAAAAAATATATTTTTTTTAGAAATGTTTATATTACAAGTAAAAAGAGAAAAACTATGAACTAGTTTCATTATAT
>NW_023470887.1:0-4704 GCF_013731165.1 Rhagoletis pomonella | reverse complement strand
AGCAAAACGGCAAGTTTAAAATGAAGAAAATCGAAGCGACTAAGTGGCAATATGTGTGCATAGCTTTACATACATACATAAATATACGTAGCGGTGGTATAGGCAGCTGTTAAAATAAATTAAATCAAAATCGTTCCAAGTCCAGGTGATGCGCTGCTGTAATAGTACTCATAGCTCTGCGCGCCTGGCTTCACTAGTTAGTTGCTGCAATAAAATTTCATTTGCTTTATATTTATTTGTTAATTTATTTTTCAAGCGCTATTTTGTATTTTGTACACTTTTGCTTTTGGCTCATATGTGCGCGCATATTACTCGTACTTGTCTATGAACTAGCTCTGCCGACAGTGGCCTCCATAACTGCTGCCGCATTATGTCGCTATTTTTTGTGGCAATAACCGCTTGAATATCTGACTCGTATCCACATCTTTTATGGCAACGTCTTTCAACGGCGCGCGCTTTTGTCATTTTCCGTTTACCATTTTTTTTTTATTATATGTATGTTTTTTTTTTCATTCGTTGCTGCTTTTTTATGCGCCATTCAAAATGTGACTGACTTTTGAATAGGTACTCTTGGTTGGCATAAAAATGATAGCTAAATAGTAGTACAAACATGACAGATTTGGGCCTAATTTTTAAATTTTCCGGCCATCGCTGTTCTAAATTCTCGAATGAATGACTACTTAGAGAGTTTACTCTTCGCCCAACTAGTGTCTGCGGTGGCAGAGAACATTTTGGTACTCTCAAATTCCCGTCCAATACCTATTGAATCATTTTTTCTTGGTTGTGCTTTTCGGTTCTTTTTCTTTCTTGATATAGCTTACGTTTTTCTTTACATTCAGTTCTGGCTTGCCTTTATTACTCAAAATTAAAACTTAGCCTGCTAGAAAAGCTTTTTATCCATTTCACATAGGGTAAAAGCTCTCTTTGGCCGTTAGCGGTAGATTAAGATTTTTAAAGCTTTATGGTAGAGCCCAGATTAAAAGCTCCTAATATAAAGCGTCAAAACCAAACCGCCACCATGGCTCTCACTGCTTTAAATCAGTGATGCTCAAACAAGCGCCTGCGGGCGGAACTTTTCAAAGCTCTGTAGGTTTTATATGGACGCGCCAAGAGTAAAAGTTCTCTTAGAGCATCACTGCGTAAATAGAGCATAGAGAGAAACAGAAAAGTAATACAATTTTAATTTTTTTACGAGACATATCAGTTAACAAAATCGGTCCTTTTATGTCTATTATCGATATTATTTTTATTTCCCGCAGACATACATATCTATCGACAGCATTATGATGCTATATGTGATAATTTTATCCATAATTGTATTTATTATCAGCGTAAAATTATATATCGATATATCAATCGATACATTTTGAGCAGAGTATCGATATTTTTATCGGTTCCGACATGTTTATCGATTTTTTGTTGATGTATTTATCGTTTTTTATAGGTTTATTGAAAGTGTTAAATACATTTATGTGTTGGTGTATTTATTGATACCGATATCATATAGATCCCTAACCGCCAAAGAGATGTTAGCGACATTTTTTCAATATTTTTTTTTTGATGTAGAGCACCTAGATGTATTTCTGCATCAAAAATAAAATTTTGAAAAAAAATATCGCATACACCTTTTTGTCGGTTAGGGCACCAATGAATATTCGTGCATTTTCAGTATTCGTTTTCTAATGCCTTTTCATATTTCGTACAAAACTGTAGGGTTCGTAAGTTGACTTAATATTCCACAAAAATAAAAGATGTTTCGCTACAAAAAAAAATTTAAAAAATTTTTGACACCAATGACGCAAGGCATCGAACCCACAAGCTTTCAAGCTATCCATCATGCACAGCTTTTTTACCTTGACAGCCACCTTTTAGCACCACGGTTTCATTAAAAAATATTTGTATCACACCTTGTTGAATCTTTGAGCTCGTCTTTTTGTCACTGCACCCAGTTATGTATTTCTTAATATAAATATTGTCTTGGTTAAACTTTCTTTTCATAAAATGCGCGCATATTCTACTCGTTATTATTAACTCGCACGTCTTTATTGATTTACATACATGCACATTTTTAGTGGCTCTGCAGCTCTGCTCACCGGCTCATCTTGAATAGTGCTTAAGTGGCTGGGGCGTTAGCGCCTCAGCTATACCAACAACAATACGTGCATATGAATAATGCACGAATTTCATGTGTTGGCTGCTGTGATTTTTTTTTTGCATAATTTGCATTTTCCGTAAATTATTGTTATTATTATTTACCCTGATTTATAGCAAATAGTAGCATAGATCACCAAGCTTGTGAGTTAGAGCATAAAATAGTAGCGCGCCGAAACACAAAAAAAGGCACTTACACACTTACATACATATTTGTGAAAAATTATATGTATGCATGTACATACATTAGGGCGGAGTAATTTAATTTCGAAAAAAGTGTATGAAATATTCCGTTTGACCCGACCCTCCGAATTTTTAAATGAAAAATCAGTGCATTATAACTTTTTCTGAACGAAATTAATTTTTCAATTACAAAATTTTGTGTTTTCTTCATACAATATACTGCTTTTTCTTTTGAAAATTGGGAGGGTTAAACGCTATTTTTGGTATATAGTTTGTTCACCATTTTTGCTTACATTTAATCGTAGAATTTGAATTTGCTATACACTTTCTTCGAAAATTTTGCTCCGAACAAATTACTCCGCCCTAATGTACATACAACTTGTGTGCGGCGTATTTAGGTGAAAATAAACTATTTCCTAGTGAACTAAATACAAGCGCATACTTTTAGTCTTTAGAAGTTGCCTTTATGGCCGCACATAGTCGTATATACATATGTATGTACATATGTATGCACACAGTGGTATGCCAGTATCGGTGCTTAACCATCGAGGAATTTGCGGGAATGTGGTAAAAGCTCATAATAAAAACACACACATTGACCCCAAAGAGTGCGAGGCTTACATCAATAAATACATATGTACATATGTACATACGTACGCACGCACGCACCCACACTCATCTACATATATGTACATGCATAGCATCTCAACAAGCTACGATAGCATTGAAAGTGCACTAAAAGTGCACATATTCTTCACTCTGCTTCGCACACAAACATACACACACATGCATACGCACACAAGAATGCAAGAGTTGGCGCGTTTGTAAGCCTCAGCAGCTTAACATAAAATTTATATAAAATAGCATCAAACGAGAATGAAATGAATGAATGAAAGAAATGAAAACAGCAAAAAAGAAACAAAAAACTGGCAAAATAACGCCAGTAAATGAGGAGTTCGCATTTCGAGTTGAAACAAATGGCTAAATGATTGCAGCTACCTATTTGTAGTAAGGAGGTTGCATTTGACTGCATTTGCTCCATTTATTTATTTTTACGGGTCTTAAAAAGCTAAGGTAGTAAACGGGTGAAATAAGAAGTGAACCGTGATGTAAGCGCAGACTTACAAATGTACGACAATTTAAGATGCTCTGCAGGAAAATTTAGATAAATAAATATTTGGCGCTTACACATTTGGCTAAGAGGTTGGCCGAGCTTATTTTTCGGTTTGTTTGTGTTCGTCTTGATGTTGCTAGACAAAAATGAAGGGATTGTGCAAGATAATGTTTCCAAGGGCTGATGGCTCTTTTTTGTGAGAAAGTTTTTTTTATTGGATACGGAAATTCGCCTCTATTAGAAATCATTTTTTGTTTTTTTTAGTTTTATTTTAGTCATAACAGCCATCAAACCTGAGTACAATTGAGTTGTAGAGCGATTCAGTATCTAGGACCCTGTTCAGCACAAAAACTTCGAATTAACACTTCACTGTGAAATGACCCTTCAATTTTAGCCTACCACTTCACTTCAGCTATTCCCTATTGGGCATTTGTAAGAGATTAAGCACCGAAATGTAACGCAAGAACGCATAGCCCATAATAATAAAAGACCAAACAGCATCATTTATTTAAGGAAAATTTTATTATATTTATTTTGACAAAATGAGCGCTAAGTCAAACTAAGACATCAAAAATGAAATAGTCTTATTTACGTGGGGCCCAAAGAGCGAAATTAAAGCAAAAATATAATTTATGCTCGTAGAATAATTGCTTTCTGTGAAAATTGGAGCTCAATAAATTAAAAGCAAGACATAAAAAAGTCTGTAAACATCTGTAGTAACATAATATGTTCTGGCCTGACTGTTAAAAAAGGCTTATAAATTACTGTAGATTTAATATAGGCTAGTGCAACAAGTGAATTTATGAGAGAGTAGCATAGTTTTTGAAAGAAAAGTTTGTTTTAGTCGATTATTCGTGAAATGCAATATTTGCGCCACATATTCATGTAGCACAAAATTTGTTGTAAAAGTTTAACCAAATTCATCAATATACTCTTATGTATGCGCCTACGGGGTGGGAGCTTGAGAAATGGGTTGGAAATGATAACAAATTGTGAGGGCTATTCGGGCAACTAACTTTCATTCACCACAGTCTTTCGAAAGATAAAAAAGTCTTTCGTATGACAGTTGTCAATTCTGGCAACTATCTTAAAAGCCCTTTACTGACTTTGGAATGACAAATCTGAAAGATGCCTTTTAGCAATAAGTTTTTAAAAAATTAAATTAAATTAATAAATATACATTTTTCTCTTTAAAATCATAAAAACTAATAAATAAAAATGTAAAATAAAGAAAATGAAAATAAATATTTTTTTTT
>NW_023470886.1:0-4704 GCF_013731165.1 Rhagoletis pomonella | reverse complement strand
AAGAAGAAGAAGAAGGAGAATGCACTTAGCAAGCAGAGTGCGCATTTATTGACTTGGCTTTCGAAAATTTTGTGTGAGTGCCTGCCTGCAAGCATTCTGTTAGCCCTACTTCATTTTCCACAATTTTTTCTATGATAGTACCTATGTGGTATGTATTTCAATGGCTATGATGTTCCTACCTCCGTCCCTAACATTTTTTGTGAAGTGCATATTTTTGTGCTTTTCAACTCACCTTTGTGCAAAGAAGTTTGTGCAGGAAACGAAGTTCTAGAGGAATTTCACTGTTTACGAATGCGTCTGTGTACTATTTCTGCCCGTCCTTTGGTGCAAAAGAAAACGCGTATTTAGATTACTTTCAGCTTGATGGCATATGCTGTCTGTCGCGCTGCTCCTCCTCCGTTTGCTAGTTGGCTGCGTTTTGCCGTTCAATGTGTTTGCTCTAAAAGCGCACTCTTTTGTTCAATTTATTCACCTTTGTTGCTGCTGTTTCATATATGGATTTTTTTTTCTTTGTGCTTTCTTTTAGCTGTTCATATTCTCCTCTGTGAGTTTATTTGCTTGTTACTGCGCAGCCTTTCTTCGTAACGTTTCGTTTGTGATGGTTGTTTCCTGAGTTTTTGCTGTCGCTGCAAGGATATGAGGGATTAAAGGTATGCGAAAATTGTAGTATTGCAATTTGTTTTGGTTTGAAGCAGCTGTTTTTTTTTTTGTGTTTTTGTGTCTATTCTTCAAAGATGATCTGCAATGAAAAGAAAAAAAATAAAATAAAAAGAGAGTGAGCTAAGATTTTATAGACGAGATAAACACACATTCTAAGAGTTGGATTACCTTACTAACTAGAGCTGAGATAAAACCACAAAACTAAAATGGTAAGCCAATGGGTTTTTGAATTTCCCGCGTCTTATGCTGCCTTTAAGGCAATACTCCGCTCTCAAATACCAACTGCTTATAAAAAACAACTCTGTACTGAATGTATCTCCATACCATGCGTACTAGTGTTGCCAAATGTTCCGTATTTGCTGGGACGTCCCGTATTTTGCATTAAATTTGAAATGTTCCGCTGGGACAAGAACAAAACTGACTTTTATATGGAAGAAAATTGCCAACACCCTCTACAACAAAAAATCTAAAAGATCAATAGTAATTTTTAAAGACTTGAAACTTGCGCTTTATTGTATTGAAATTGAAGGGGCTATAAACTAAAAATCTTTCTATGAAATCTAATTAAAAATATCGAAGTTTTGACTAAATTTTTTTTAAGCTTAATTAATTTGCCTGTAATCTGATATAGATCCACCCATATTTTAAATGAAAATTATTAACAATGAATAAACAAAGATAAGTTGCCAAGAGCATAATTTGAAATTTCGCTGCTATTATTTTGACCGAAACTGTATCTCTTACTTTGTTTTATGGTTTTTTTTTTTTAATTTTATGTTTACGTACATACATATTTTTGTATAAATTAAAAAGTTTAGCCATGAAGTGAACGAAATTTATCATAAGCTTATAACTAATCTGAGCATTACTTCGTTGAAATGGATCACCTTTGTTCGTAGTTGGGCTTTTGAAGCAAATCCTTTATTTCTCATTTGTGCCGGTAAATTTTTGTAAATGCCGCATTTTTGCGACAAATTATGTATGGCTGTAAAAAAAAAAAATCTGGCAACACTAATGCGTATCCGTATGCGTGCGTTTGACAGAAAAATTGAATATACAAATTTGTATGGCAGCACCTACATAGCAATGCATGAAAATGTAAGAAAATTTTATGAATTTTGATTTCTAAGCGTAAATGTCAAACGCACGCAGACGGATACGCATGCTATGGAGGTGCGCCTTTATTTCTTAATTTGATGGTAGCTATGTATGTACCTCAAAGGTAAGGAATAAGCGACTTTTATGTATTTTAAAATTGATCACATTTGACGTATGTAAGTAGGTATGGAAGTACAAAAAAAAATATCGGATAGGCCACTTCTGTTCTCATGGCCCCATATCTTTACATACAAACATGTAATAAAATTGCAACAGGCCGATGTCTTTACATTATAGATATTAAAGAAAAATTAATATGAAATTATTAGAGCAACAAAAGCCAAATCAACAATTTTTAGAATTTTTGTCTGTCTGTTTGTCAGTTTGTTTGTACGCGCATCGCTCAAAAACTAATGTTTTTAAAGCTAACGAAGGCTTGCAGCTGAAAATATTTTTGCTGAAGGTTGCCACCTGTTTGAAAATTTTAATTTAATTTAATGGATGAGATAAATTATATATTGCATTATGGGTAACAAACTGAAGAGGTTGAGAAAAGCTTACTGTCGAAAATATTTTTCTGGGGCGTTGCCACCTGTTTGATTTTTTTTTTTTAAATTAAATTGGTAGAATAAACGAAATATTACAATACGCGTATCAAATAGTACAAAAATACTTTTAAGGCGCAGTGAAGCACGCCAGGTATTTGCTAGTAAGTAAATAAAATATGACCTCTTTTGAGGTTCGTCATCTTAAGAAAGCAAAAATTGCCGCTGACAGTATTCTTATTCTTCATTAATTTTTTCATGACATTGCAAGCCACAGCACTTCTTAGTCCTTTCATGTGTTTCTCATTTCAGTAAAAGGTCTTAAATATATTTCCATAAAAGCGACAAGAAATCGGTTGTTTTAATCTCAACACTCAACTTCAACTCAGCAAACCAGAGGTAATCTGATCAAGTTTCAATTTACTTCTTTATTTTATTTTGCCATCAGCTCAGTAAATTTATCCGCCCCATGCAGCCTTCACTTTCCGACATCGCTAATTTTTGTTTAAACATTTTGTAATCTTTTTGTTTTTATTTTGAACATATTTCGCATTGTTTAATATTGCCAGCATTGCACTGGAAACAAGTTTGCAACACGATACCAATTTTGTTGCCATAAAGTTCACTACGCTGCCCAGTAGCTTCATTAATTCTCATATTTTGATGAGCGCATTTTTTTACACTTGATTGCATTTTTGCGGCTCAACCGAGAAAACAAATTGAATGTTTAAAAGCGAAACACACACGCACATAAATCGCATAGTTTTCTTTTATTTCATTTATTGAAATTTGCATGTTTTCATGCATACCGTTCGTTTGCTGGAAGAATATCATAAACCAAAAAAAAGTATACATAGTTAAAATCAGTTAAGCATGACAAAATGGCGGCCAACATTTCTTGCATATTGTATTAAAATTTTGAAGCGATATCTGTCAACTGTGTCGCATAGATAGGACTTTCTTGCAACTTTCCACTTTCTCACTTTATATACTTTGTAACTTTGGCCAGAACACTGTCACTTTTGTCAAAGATAAGGCGCGAAATTAAGGCCTAAATCAACATCTATCTTCTGGAATTAATTTTATTGATTAATTTTTATATTTTTAGTTGATGAGAGAGAATCGATTTTTTAGCCATTCTTTTTGCATTTACAATTTTTTGACTTATGACATTTTTTCGGCAAACAGACGATACGATTCCCTTTTCATTTGTATGTGTGTAAGATTGGTTGGTTCGAAACCTACAACTGATTGCTCGCATGCATATGAAATAATTCTGACTTACATGCACATTTTCGTCTACTTGCTCCCGTAGTACTTGCAGCGTTGATTGCAAATTTTTATTGTATTTTATTTATTTTGTTGGTGCAACTTGTTCAATTGATAGTTGCAACTTTTTACAGGCATCAAATATGAGTAGTACCAGCCGAATTTTTTTGCAACTATCAGTTGAACAAGTTGCAACAACAAAATAAATAAAATACAATACAAATTTGCAATCGACGCTGAAAGTACAGTAAATATGCATATACATACATACTATGGTGTTCCTTAAATAATCAACATCATGGGCACCCCTTTTTGGGGGTCGTTACCGGAGTTGAGATACAAATGGTTTTTTTTTTTATCGCATAAAATTTAAAAAAGGTTTTATTTTGACCAAGCTATAACTCAGCGAGTTTATGAATTTAAATGAATAGATTTTATTAATATATCAAATTGATCAGATGGCAACGAATTTTAGCGATTTTTTAATTTAATTTTTGGAATTTTCATGGATGTACGTAGAACAAAATCAAAGGGTGCCCGCACAAAATTTAGATATTGATATTTTAAGACCAACCAAATACATACACCTTAGGCTGTATTACGAAAAAGTTCCAGTTTTATTACTATATTTTAAGACTTGCGTCAAAATATTTTGAAAAACATTAATATTTTCATGGGCTAGACCGTTTTGAAAATACCTCCGAAAATGTCATTATTTTGATTCCGTTAATAAAATGTTTAAACTATTTTATGCAGACCTATCATCTGAGGGGATTTTTTAGAAAAATTTGATTTATAAAAGCCTGATTTGGGCGACATTTTCAAATAGAACCAGCTCATGTAAATATTAATAGTTTTTTGACAGAAGTCTTAAAATATAATACATTTTTTTTCTTTCCGATGAAAAAACTGCACCGATTTATTTTTTTTTTTTTTGTACGGAGAGTGTTGCACCCTAATACACAAACATACATATATGGCCATGCAACTTTTGTTTCATAGAACTCCTTTAAAAAATATTTCAGTTTTCCAACTCTTTTTCTTTGCGTTTCAAAGCAATTTTAACTGTTCCGTTTAAATTAAATTAACCTTTTCAACGGGCTGCTGTAATTGGTATTAGTGGGGAACTGTG
>NW_023470885.1:0-4705 GCF_013731165.1 Rhagoletis pomonella | reverse complement strand
CACCATAACTAAAACGCAAAGGAAAAATGCGACGCGTAAAAAAAATCGCGCCGAACGACAAGAGTGCCTTGAGGCACACTTAGATTTTTTGCTATAGAACATAAAATCCAACTATTTTCAACACCGTAGATATAAAATCGTGAAGCTTATGACTAAAACTTTACGGGAATAAAATTCTTGAGTTAAAAGAACTTCTCCAAAATAAAAATTTTCGATGCTGAAAATCAGAAATTTTTTAATACGAAAACACGACCTTCTCCTCCACCTGTTCGCAAAAAACGGATTACAGAGGACTAACGGCCTGTCGGATTACATTCTAATTTGAGAAAGAAATGTCAGCAAACATATGATCAAGAGCGTTGAACTCACTTGCGTAATGAAAAATTACATTTTCATATGCAAAAGGTGATTTTTGTGATCCTTGCCTTGAGGCACTCTTACCGGTTATAGGGTTAAATATATAGATGCACATGACAAAATCCATACATATCGTCGCTTGGCGCGCAGTACCTCATATACACCAAATGAGTGTTTCCATGAAAATGTCAACCAGGAATGAAAAAATAAAAACAACTGAAGCTCGGAACACTTTGACGACAGCAAGCGACAAGCAGCATCTGTCAAATTTTAAATACACACGTTCTTACGGACACAATTATTTTGACGACAGCACGACATCTTGGCTGCAGGACTGCAATTGTCGACGTCGCCAAATTAAATCTATTTCTAATTTTGTCGGCGACAATGAGTAGATGTAGTGCTGCAAAATTAAATTGTCGCAAAATTAATCACATATTCTTGATTGTGCATGTTTTTCTTATTTACTTAAATAAAAATACAAAATTTGTGAAATAAATATACCAAAATGTCAAGCTTTAAAATCAGCTGTTTGCTATGTCGCTGATGTCTTCAAAATGTTTAAGAAGCTGGCTTCAAGGCGACATTTGTCGACAAAACGATGTCGCTGTCGTTACGTCGTGAAGTTGCAGTCGTCAAAGTGTTCCGAGCTTGAAAAGGGTTTTTAAGACGAATTAATAAGAAAAAAATACTCGAATTTTTATATTATAGAAGTATTTCAGCTTATTGGAATTTTAAAACTCAAAAATGGAAGAGTAAAACTGAATGTCTCTTCGACTCAGTTTTCTCTAATGAAATGAACTATTTTCTCTTTCCTATTAACTAAATTAAGAGATTTGAAACATTACAATTACATCTTAAAATCAAATTTGCAATAACAACTAACTATAAAAATGAGGAAAAGGAGAAGTTAGAGCTCGAATAACGGTAATTTTTTTATTTGCTTCTGATAGTATTCTAATGTCGCGTACGTTATGCAAAAACATTGGTTGTCTATGTCATTTGTATATTGGCAGTCGCAGGTAATGCAGATTACAATTCTTAAGCGAGAATTCTTCCAGTTAAAGATATACAGTAAAATTTTCTTTCCAACCGACGTAAAACAAATTTTATTACCCTTTAAAGTTTGTCGCATACGTTATTGTAAGTACGAAAATTTCAATCAAACATCAAAACCAATGTTAATTGCAAATTTTCCATTTAAATTATTTAGAATAGTTGTAAAAAAATGAAGAAGAGTTCTCAATAAATACATTTTATTACTTCCGAGAAAAATTGTCGCGTACGTTATGTCGCGTACGTTATTGTTTTTTTTTTTTAATATAAAACTAGCCAGAGATAATTTCTCTTAAAATATGAAAGGATTGTAAAGGTACATTATTTAGCTTAGTTTAGGAATATCTAAAGAAAAGAAAAACTCCCATGATTCGCAGACTTTCGCATATATGCGTGTTTCCATGAAAATGTAAACCGAAAATGCAAGCAAATGAATTCAAACGGCTTTATAACTTTAAATTTCGTATTCAGATGGCGGAAAAAGGTTTTGAAAACGCGAAACGGTGGAGAGAAGAACTAAAAAAATTTAATTTAGTATGTGTTACTAGTAAAAATATTGTATGGGGGAAAAATCTGGCGCGTACGTTATGTCGCGTACGTTATTATAATTTTTATACCCGAGCGCACTTGTGCACAAGGGTATATTAATTTTGTTCACATATGAAATGAATGAAAAGAGAAATCGATTAAGCCATGTCTGTCTGTCCGTGCGTCTGTCCGTCTGTCCGTCCGCCCGTGTACACGATAACTCAAGTAAAAATTGAGATATCTCAACGAAATTTGGTATGTAGGTTTCTGTTAATCCAAGGTAGGTTGGGCGAAATCGGACAGTAACCACGCCCACTTCCCATATAACGGTAATTTCCAGAAATACGAAAACTGCGATATTTTAGTAACTACTGAAGATAATTCACTCAAAATTGATATTTGTGATAATTTTCAGACGAAAAATAAGAATATTGTAAATTTTTGGAAAATGGGCGTAGCCACGCCCACTTATGGCTACATGTGTATATCTTGGTAGCCGCTCCACCAATTTCTTCCAAACTTGGCACAGTTGTTGGCCTTGATACAGCATACTAAATGGCCGAAAATTTTAAAAATCGGACAATAACCACGCCCACTTCCCATATAACGGTAATTTCCAGAAATACGAAAACTGCGATATTTTAGTAACTACTGAAGATAATTCACTCAAAATTGATATGTACAAAAATCTTCAGACGAAAAATAAGAATATTATAAATCTTTGGAAACGGCTGAAACGCAAACCGGTAGAATTCTAGTTCACAACTAGTAGCTTTCCCTGCAGGGTGTTAGAACAACAATGGCGACCTAGTTACCGATGTTCAGAATATACTTAAATTATGGAGGGAACACTTTTCCACGCTACTGAATAGCACGGAAAGTTGTGGAGAAGAATAACCCAAGCCCCCAGTCGATGATGACGGATCCGATGTCCCTCCGCCTGACCATGACGAGGTACGAATAGCAATAATGCTGCTGAAAAAAACAAAGCTGCTGGAGCTGACGGCCTGTCAGCTGAGCTATTCAAGTACGGTGGCGAGGAGTTGATAGGATGCAGGCACAAACTCTTATGGAGAATATGGTCAGAACGCATGCCCAATGACTGGAATTTAAGTGTGCTCTGCCCAATCCACAAGAAAGGCGACCCCGCCATTCGCGCCAACTACCGCGGGATCAGCCTTCTAAGCATAGGTTACAAGGTCTTATTGAGCGTATTGTGTGAAAGACTGAAGCACACCGTCAGTGAACTGATTGGGCCTTATCAGTGTGGATTTAGGCCTGGAAAATCCACCACGGACCAGGTATTCACAATATGCCAAATCTTGAAAAATACCCGCGAGTAAAGAGTCGACACTCACCACCTATTTGTCGCCTTTAAAGCCGCTTTCGGCAGCACTAAAAGGAGTTGCCTATACATCGCTATGTCTGAAACCACCAAACGAGGCTTCAGACAGGGAGACTCTCTGCCATGTGATTTCTTTAATCTGATGTTGGAGAAGATAATAAGAGTTGCTGATGCTTATGACATTGATATCATCGGTATCAAAAACCGCGAAGTCTGTTCTGCCTTTTCCATGTTGGATAACAAACAGGCAGCACATTCGCGCCTTAGCACCCACGATACTGCTGACAGTTATAATTTCAAGAAAGTAGAGAATTTCGTGTACTTGGGAACCAGCATCCTCAAAGTTCTCTCTCAACATACAAAAACCTTACTCTATGACTCTAGTGACTTCATCATGCCCATGCGCAGAAGTATGAACAATGGCAACATCCGATGAGGCTGCTGTTGGAGTATTCGAGAGAAAGATTTTCGGAATCTTTTCGGGCCTTTACGCGTTGGCGACGGCGAGTACCGCAGACGATAGAACGATAGACATAGTGCATCGAATTGAAATAGCTGTGGAAGAGGGAGGCCACCACTGCGATCGAAAGACCTGGCTTCACTTGGGATTTCCAATTGGCGTCAGTTGGCACAAAAGAAAAATGGCTGGCGTGCTTCATTGAACTCGTCCAAAATCGCTTAGGCTGTTACAGCGCAAATAAGACGAAGTGGAAGGTTCCGAATGAGAGTAGCGAAAAAGATTAACAAAAAAACACCCTTGAGAATCAATATATGATAAAGACATGTAAAATTGAAATAAAAAATCAAAAAAATAGAGCAGTTGAGCTTTTGATTAACCTAAGCTACAGTCTTTAATTACAATTTCATCTAAACACATGCAAAAAAAGTGGTATGGTTTGAAGAGCTAATGAGCTAAATACTCAAACTTCTTTAATTTCTTGTTCTCCCATATACACCTAAGATACTCATAAATTGCGAATTAATCATTGAAACGTAAGTATGTTCATATATTTATCATCGGTATGTTATAACTCGTAATTTCCATGGGGCATTTTCCATTATTTAATCATATTTATAAAATCGGAATTCGACATAAATTTACATGGCTCACATTTCATAGCGCTAATTATTATTTCAGAATACGTTGGGTTTTTTGGTTATTTAACATTTAATGCATGTGACCAGGTGTAATCCTGTACTGCAATTACTTACACATATACACACTTAACCCTCAAACCGGCAACTTTGAAATAGTGATCAGAAATGGTTGGGAATTTTTGTCTGGCATAACTTGGGCATGATAAACTCAATGTTGTCATCTATATACCATTTTGTCGCTTCGTTTGACTTCCAGGTGAGATAAACGAAACACTGCCTCCAGGCACTCATATCGGTTAAAGCAAAATATATGAACAGATA
>NW_023470884.1:0-4705 GCF_013731165.1 Rhagoletis pomonella | reverse complement strand
GTTTATTCCTCGTCTAACTTTCGAAGCACTTGATGAAAATGAATTACACTTATATTAATCGATTTATTGCGAGATTACGAATAACATAATATATAAAACATAGGTGTGCTCACAAATTAAAAAATCCAAAATGTTTTTTTTTTGAAAGTGTACCTATTTTTTAGATTTACCCATATACCCTGCAGTGAAAAATTATCAATTGATAAAAATAACCAACTTGTAGTTAGCTTTTTGGCGGGTTTTCGATAAATACCTCACTTTGAATACGCATTCAGGAGTTTGTTTTCTTTAAAAGTCTCTATTTAAAAATACTCATACACAAAATTGCTTTGAATACATATTTTACTGCACTTCACAAATACTTCTTCGAATTCACGACAAATAAAAGGGAGTTCGAAATTTTGTAGTATCATTTTGACGGAATTCTGACCTACTGCAGAATATGTAAACAAATAAACAAATATGGAATGTTGAATGTAAATTAAATTAGAAAAAATTAAAACAAATCAAAAAATGTTTTTTATTGATATTTTATGTCCAAAAGTAGTTAGTTACAAGTTAGTTAGCATGTAATGCAGAGGTATCCAGGTCTGACTTTTCTACGGCCATCGCCCCACAAAAGTAGTTAGCTTTTTTCGAACAAAATATAGAGTTAATCTTTAGCACTAGTGTTCGCGTAAACAGACTAAAGTTAGGTATAAGCTAACGTTACTCCCTGCAGGGTACATACACTCCACATATTTAGAAGCTTTTATGGACTCTTTATGCGGCGCGTAGATCCAGGGTGTTTCTAGAAATTGCATTTAAGTCCCAATTCGGTTAGATTTAGAATACGAAAAAATCAATTAAACAATTATTAATATGCTACGCATTCCCAAGTGGATTAAAATGTAGAAAATAATTTTCCTTATTAAAATTTTTTGGTCCGTTTACAGTCTCTACAATTATATATGGGCGATTTAATAATAATAATAATAGATTGGCGCTTACACATATGTTAGTGTTTGGCCGAGCTTCTCCGGCCGCTGTGGTGTAGTGGTAAGCAGTGCGCGCTTCCACTCCGTAGCACCCGGGTTTAAACCCTGGTCAAAGCAACATCGCAAAAAATATAGAAAAAATGTTTTTTCTTAACAGCGGTCGTCCGTCGGCAGGTAATGGCAAACCTCCGAGTGTATTTCTGCCATGAAAAACAGCTTCTCATATGGGCGATTTGTGTAGAAAAAATGTGGGACATTTGTACAGAAAAAATGTTCTTTCTTGTTTAAATTTCAGTATAAAGAGCTCAACAATTCTACATTTTCTTCTGTCACGGGTGGGACAAAAAAAAAGAACTTGCTTTTTAGTTGTTGTCTTATAATGAACCACGAATAAAAACAAAGCAAAAACTACAACAAAAATGATGGCTTTATTATAAACAAAAAATCCAAAATTCATCTGACAAGCGATTTCCTAGCGTCATGAAATTTGCACTTTAATTAATTTTTATAAATGTTCTGAACAAAAAGTTTAAAATTTTTTAGTGTAAATGTTAAAGTTTGTTGATTTTTTATAATTTTTGTACGAGGAGCACACAGATGGTTTCTGAAGTTATAATTTTGCGTGGAAAAACTGGGTATTTGTGATTATGAATATGGTTATTGTTCAAAGTTCTAAAAAAATTTCACTAGTAGATTTCCAAACGTGTCTTTCAACGTATTTCTTTCAGGTTATACATGAAATACTTCTATATTGGCAGTAAGCTAACTTCTCAATGTGTAAGCATTCCGAAATCAAAGCGAGACAGTCTAGTACCGTTTTTGTCAATGTATCGTGTACTTGAGTGCCGTTTTTGTATGTGTTGTGTACATGTTTATTTATAAACGTATGTGTTCCTTTTCTTTCGTACGTGTTTATTGATATATCTGTACTGTAGTGTTTTCGGACGGTACTAGCTCTTACTGCCAATATAGGAGTATTACATATATGTTTCAGGTTGAATATTCTGTGTGGAGCAAAGCATTTTGAACAGGTAGCAGCAGTAGACTGATATGACTATTTTCGAGAATTTCGTCTTTTAAATGTCATTCATCTTTAAATTCTTCTCTAAAATGTCAAAACCAACAACAAAATACACACACTTGCTGTTTTTGCTCTGGTGCGATTACCTGCCCAATGTGCCTTGGTGCGAAGTCTTTTTTTCAAATTTTGTGAAGAGAGAAAATACTCATCAGGCGAAACTGCGGCAAAAATTCTTTTGCTGATTATAACAAGGAACATGAGAAACTCCAAAAAGGAAATCTACCAGGAGAACTTTGTAAAAGTAGAGAAGTTCTCAAAAGTTTCCAAGGGAAGTGGATCCCTTCAAATGTAAGTTCAATTCAGCTCGTTCCGGATGCTTTCACGGCATTGTGGTTGGCCGAAATCCGAGTCGAAAATAACCCGTTGAATAACAGTCGTGCTTCAAACGTAGTCGGATATTTTCATCATATTTCCCTCGAGCACAAAGCATAAACTTACTGAATATTTATGTGCGGCTTTCACAAAAGATCGAAAAATATATTCCAAATAAAGATGCTGTTTCAGGGCTAATAAAATTTTCATTGAAAAAGTGTTTAAAATCCTCTAGATTTTGTGGCAAAAATTTCCTAAATTCCTGTATTCGGCTGCCATATATATGGTCACTGTACCGATAGGCGTTGACAAGGAAGTAGTATAGGCAAAACCAGCATTTATGGCAGTGGTTTGATAAAAATAACGTATCATTACTCCTGCACGTTCCAAATTCTTTTTGTTTGAAAAATTATATGAGGAATTTAGAATTTTGTCGCCTTTTTGTTTGGAAATATGCTACTTCTTATATGTATAAGCAAAAAAATTGGGTTTATGTCACTATACAAGGAGTGACTTAATCCCAAATTTTTGAATTGAGATTTGCTACTTAGGTCTATGTCACGGCACCGTAGATAATCATTCATAGTGTGAATACCTTTTCAATGAAAGTTTTATAAGGGTTATTTCTTAACAAATAGTCGTAAACTACAATTTTATTCCTGTGGTTAAGAGTGTTCCTGCAGGGGTTGTCCAAGCATACAGGTGAATCGAAAGAGGATTGTACTTTGTCAGTCTGTTAGCGGAATGCTACAACATGTTTAATTTTACGAGTATAAGGTGTGATGGGATACAGTCAGTGTTGCCAGAACTTTCTGGACCAACCGGCTAAATTGGCAAAAAAAACGGCTAAACGGCTAAACTGTTTCAACTAAATTTCACATGTTTTATTTAAATAAAGCATAAGTAGAAAGACTAGTTCTTAGGGAGTAGTTGCAAATTCAAGCTGGAAAAAATTTTGGCGGCAAGAATTTGCAATTAGGAAAAACATATGAATGTGGCACATGGTTGCATTTTTTGTCGACAACAGTGAATAAACAGGTTCGTCAAATTTAACAAGTAAGAAAGGTCTAAGTTCGGGCGGAGCCGAACATTAAATACCCGGCGCAAGTATTAAATATATGTTTTTTCTCCTTTCCGAAAGCTACCGCTAGATGGTAAGCCGGGGTGTATCAATTTTGAGTAAATTAGCGTCTTTAAATTTCGAAATATTGCAGTTTCAAGCATTTCTGAAATTTATCGTTATGCTTTTATGTGGCAAGCAGAATAAAAATACCGAGTTTGGTACAAATTGATAGAACGGTTACCGATATACATATATGTGATCATAAGTGGGCGGTGCCACGCCCATTTTCCAAAATTTTACTATAAACGTATTTCTTGGTAAAGAATTGTTGCAAGCATCAATTTTGAATAAATTAGCTTTAATATTTACTGATTTATCGAAGATTTTGTATTTCTCTAAATTACCGTTATATGGGATGTGGGCGTGGTTATTGTCCGATTTTTTAAATTTTCGGCCATTTAGTATGCTGTACCAAGGCCAACAACTGTGCCAAGTTTGGAAGAAATTGCTGCAGCGGTTACCAAGATATACACATGTAACCATAAGTGGGCGTGGCTACGCCCATTTTCCAAAAATGTATAATATTCTTATTTTTCGTCTGAAAATTATTGTAAATATCAATTTTAAGTGAATTATCTTCAGTAGTTACTAAAATATCGCAGTTTCCGTATTTCTGGAAATTACCGTTATATGGGAGGTAGGCGTGGTTATTGTCCGATTTTGCCCATTTTCAATGCCATCCGTCCTACGCCAGAAAGAAGGACACGTACCAAGTTTCGTTAAGGTATCTCAATTTTTACTCGAGTTATCGTGTGCACAGACGGACGGACGGACAGACAGTCACTGCTTAATCGATTTCTCTTTTCATTCTGATCATTTATGTATACATTTGTCTATATCTATCTCGATTCGTTTTGCCTGTTACAAACAACCGTTATGTGAACAAAGTTATAATACCCTTGTGCACAAGTGCGCTCGGGTATAAAAATTTACAAACTTGAGCGATTTTAAAATAAAAAATTTAAGTAAAGACTTGTTTACTTAATTAGTTTAGTTAATTCCAATGATTTGAAACGTACTCGTAACGCAATCTCAACCAGAGTCGATATAGGAAACGCGAAAGTTAGTACGGCAAAGAGATTGAAACGTATGTTGAAGAAAGTTGGACTAGCAAGAAATATACATGTAGATCCTGTTTTTTGTCCCTCTGAAAGAACTTTAAAATGCTATACAAATTTCTTATGTTTTAAATGCAACCGTGGACACTAGCTG
>NW_023470883.1:0-4705 GCF_013731165.1 Rhagoletis pomonella | reverse complement strand
AAAAAACGTTTATATTTTACTTATGATGTCAGTCGGAAACTTAGCTTGATTTCAGGCCCTGCATATTCCACGCTGCAGTCTAAGCTATCATGGTGACATCTTAATTTTTAGTAAGAGACAGGCTGAAATCAAAGCTCTGAGCTCTTTCACATTTTATTCCAAAATTGCGCAGGATATGGCCAAGCTGAACAGATTTCATCTCGCTTGGGCCTCTGGTCTTAGGGACATAGAAGCAAACTCTATGGTAGGGGAACTTGCAAGGCAAGGCACGACCAAGCAGATTATTCCTGATAAAAAACGCAAGGGTTGCCATGCACAACTTGCAAGCTACTACTTAAAGAACTTAAGTATGTACAAACAAGCTGGAGGCAGATGGAGTCAAAGTACGACTTGTCGAATTTCCAGGCCGACGTTTGAATGGGAATGGAGTGCAATGGGGTATAGTCATTGCGCTGGGTATGCAGTTACAGTTGCATGGCTATACTCAATCCCGACTCTTGCGTCCTCGTTCGCGCACTCTGGGCAACGTGAGCAACCCATGTGCGAGATGCGGTAACCAATCCGAGTGGAGCCTTGGGTCACGGCAGAAAGAGAGGGAGCTTCGGTGGGGCCACTCTGACTTATTCGGTTTAAGGGCTCACTGAAGTCTGCAGCGTCTGTTCACCAGTAGGTGCGGCTGCAAGCGGGTGTCTGCTTGGAGCAAGTGGCTCGCTATATAAACGTGTATTTGGTTGCGAAACCAACCCCGTCCCAGCAATGGGTTGTGCGCTGGGCTTGGGACCCGCCACGTAAAAACCACTTCCAGTGAAGAAGCAAGGCAAAGCCTCGGATGAGACCCCCCCTTATGATGACGACCACAGTAAACGTTTAAAGGACTACGATTTGAGGGCATGCAGCTGGAATGTCCGGACCCTTAATGGGGAAGGTGCCTCTGCCCGGCTGGTTGATGTCCTCGTAAGGACAAAAGCTGACATCACCGCCATCCAAGAAATGCGTTGGACGGGGCAAGGCAAACAATGTATAGGGCCTTGCGACGTCTACTACAGCTGTCATGTAAAGGAGCGCATATTCGGAGTTGGATTTGTGGTGGGAGAGAGACTCCGTCGCCGAGTACTGTCGTTCACCCCGGTGGACGAGCGTCTAGCCACAATCCGCATCAAAGCGAGATTCTTCAACATCTCGCTCATCTGCGCCCATGCCCCGACGGAAGAGAAGGATGAGGCATCCAAGGATCTCTTCTATGAGCGCTTGGAGCGCACGTACGAGCGCTGCCCCCGTCATGATATCAAAATCGTGCTTGGCGACTTCAATGCCAGGGTGGGCAAAGAAGGGATCTTTGGAACCACCGTCGGAAAATTCAGCCTCCACGACGAAACGTCCGACAACGGATTGAGGCTGATCGACTTCGCCGGGGCCCGAAACATGGTAGTATGCAGTACTAGGTTCAAGCATAAAAAGATCCATCAAGCTACCTGGCTGTCTCCGGATCGAAAAACGAGAAACCAAATCGATCATGTTGTGATAGACGGAAGGCACGCTTCCAGTGTTTTAGACGTACGCACACTCCGAGGCCCAAACATCGACTCGGACCACTATCTTGTTGCAGCCAAGATACGCACCCGCCTCTGTGCAGCAAAAAATGTGCGCCCAAATATGCAAGGAAAGCTTAACGTCGAAAAGCTGCAATCACAACAGACAGCCAGCGCTTTCGCTACTCGACTCTCACACCTGCTCTCAGAGAGCACTCTTCAACAAACCGACATATGCGAGCAGTGGAACCACATTTCCCGCTCATTAAGTACCGCCGCCGAAGAAGTAGTCGGATTTCAGCGAGCCCGAAAGAACAACTGGTACGATGAGGAGTGTCAGGAAGCTGCAGAGAAAAAAGATGCCGCCTACAGGGCCACGCTGCGATCGGGCGCAACGCGCGCTATGTGGGACCGCTATAGGGATCTGAAGAGGGAAGCGAGACGTATTTGCCGCAACAAGAAGAGAGAGGCAGAAATACGTGAGTGCGAAGAGCTTGAAATGCTGGCCGACAGGAGGAATGCCCGAAAATTTTACCAGAGAGTTAGGCGACTTACGGAAGGTTTAAAGACCGGGGCGCACTCCTGTAAGAACAATAATGGCGACCTAGTAACTGATGTCCAGAGCCCTACTAAATGGTAGCAGCACGGAAAGTTGTGGAGAAGAAGAACCCGAGCCCGCAGTCGATGATGACGGAGTCGACGTTCCACCGCCTGACTATGACGAGGTACGTATAGCAATAACGCGGCTGAAAAAACAACAAAGCCGCTGGAGCTGACAGCCTGCCAGCTGAGCTATTCAACTACGGCGGCGAGGAGTTGATAAGGTGCATGCATCAACTCTTGTGCAGAATATGGTCAGATGAACGCATGCCCGATGACTGGAATTTAAGTGTGCTCTGCCCAATCCACAAGAAAGGTGACCCCGCCATTCGCGCCAACTACCCCGGGATCAGCCTTCTAAGCATAGGTTACAAGGTCTTATCGAGCGTATTGTGCGAAAGACTGAAGCCCACCGTCAATGAACTGATTGGGCCTTATCAGTGTGGCTTTAGACCTGGCAAATCCACCATAGACCAGGTATTCACAATACGCCAAATCTTGGAAAAGACCCGCGAGAAAAGGATCGACACTCACCACCTATTTGTCGACTTTAAAGCCGCTTTTGACAGCACTAAAAGGAGTTGCCTATACGCCGCTATGTCTGAATTTGGCATCCCCTCAAAACTCATACGGCTGTGTAAAATGACGTTGAGCAATACCACCAGCTCCGTCAGAATTGGAAAAGACCTCTCCGAGCCGTTCGCCACAAAACGGGGTTTCAGACAGGGCGACTCCCTGTCATGTGACTTCTTTAATCTGATGTTGGAGAAGATAATAAGAGCTGCAGAACTGAACCGCTCAGGAACAATTTACTACAAGAGCGTGCAATTGCTGGCTTATGCCGATGACATCGACATCATCGGTAACAAAAACCGCGAAGTCTGTTCTGCCTTTTCCAAGTTGGATAGGGAAGCAAAGCGCATGGGTCTGGTGGTAAACGAGGACAAGACGAAGTATCTCCTGTCATCAAACAAACAGTCAGCACATTCGCGCCTTGGCACCCACGTCACTGTTGACAGTTACAATTTCGAGAAAGTAGAGAATTTCGTTTACTTGGGAACCAGCATTAACACCGATAATAATGTCAGCATTGAAATCCAACGCAGAATCACTCTTGCCAACAAGTGCTACTTTGGACTGAGTAGGCAATTCAGGAGTAAAGTCCTCTCTCGACGTACGAAAACCGCGCTCTATAAGTCACTCATCATGCCCGTGCTGGTATATGGCGCAGAAGCATGGACAATGACAACATCCGATGAGGCGGCTCTTGGAGTGTTTGAGAGAAAGATTTTGCGGAAGATTTACGGGCCTTTACGCGTTGGCGACGGCGAGTACCGCAGGCGATGGAACGATGAGCTGTATGAGCTTTACAACGATATGGACATAGTGCAGCGAATTAAAATACAGCGGCTCCGCTGGCTTGGTCATGTCGTTCGAATGGACACCGACGCTCCAGCTCTGAAAGTATTCAACTCGGAACCCGCTGGTGGTAGCAGAGGAAGAGGGAGGCCCCCACTGCGATGGAAAGATCAGGTGGAGAAGGACTTGGCTTCACTTGGCGTATCCAATTGGCGTCAGTTGGCACAGAGGAGGAACGACTGGCGTGCTTTGCTGAACTCGGTCAAAATCGCTTAGGCGGTTACAGCGCCAAAAAAAAGAAGTTTGAATGGGATCGGAAAAGGCCACGAGGAATATACTCTCTGAGAAGGGCAGATATCTAGCATTGCGGGAGCTCTGACCGGGCACTGTCTAATAGGAAAACATGTAGAAAGACTCGGCATGCGTTTCCAAAGGTGTTGCAGAAGATGAAGAAGTACTGTACTAAGTACTAAAGCTACTCTAATGGAAGTATTTAAGCGAATAAGCTTTAAACCATGGACAACCCTATATATGTAAACAGGTGGTCAAAAATATCTCCAAAAAGATCAAAAGATTCTGTAACTGTTTAAATTGGGCTCAAGTTTTATAAGAAGGTGTGATCTTCTATGACAATCAGGCAACCCCGAAAGCTTTAGACAAAGTCCCTTACTGAATACCATCGATCATATCAATATTTCTAGTCGTGCGACGAATTGGCTGGAAAAGGTACGATAACCTTCCGGAAAGGATACGGTAGCCGTAGCATAGTAACTTTGAAACAGTTTGTTAGAGATCACATCATTCTAGTAGCTGATGGATGCTGGTACAACTTTTTGGCTTGTGAAACTTCTTAGTTTACCTGGTCTTCCTATAACAGGCAACGCACAACATTGTTCTTGAGTTTAAACAGAAAAGCGATGCCTTTTCATATGAAGGCTCTTACGGAGCACTTTCTAATGTGTAATCAAAATTGGCCTGTATTGGCCTATTAGAGCCGACGATCTACTCTGCTTATGAAACATGTAACACCGAATCGAAAAAGTTGCCAAACGGAAAAATTAATTAACAAAATGACAGTGCTGATCACGACTTTCACTGAAAACCACTAGCCGACGCTAGTAGTCGAAGTGCCAAAATATACTCTTATTTTTATGACGGAAATTCGTTCAAAAAAAAAACTGTATATTTGTTTTATAAGACATTTGAGAATTGAAAAA
>NW_023470882.1:0-4706 GCF_013731165.1 Rhagoletis pomonella | reverse complement strand
AATTTTTGTACAAAGTTTGATCCAAACCCATAGATCTACCACATTTTTTTGAGATCTACCACATTTTTTACCAGATTCTACCACACATAATTTTTTTAAAGTCCGATCACTGGTTGCCACCTTTTACAAGTTGTATTAAAATTATTTAATAAGTTAAATGAACTAGATATTACAATGTGGGTATCAATTGAAATGGGTTTGAAAATTCTTTACTTTAAACGACACGTAGAAGGGTTGGCAAATGTTTAAAAATCAAATTCACTTTAATTAAGGGAATAAGGTTACTGAAGTAAGCAAGAAATAAGTGAAGAGCGAAAACATTTCTGAGATAATTTAAGAGTCCAGTAATTTAAAAGAAATGTAATCAGAATAAATCAATGTTTGACAATGTATATATTTGTAATAAAATAACAAATACGATGTCGTAAACCTTTGGTTTGACAGAATTATTATTTTCTTCTTCTTCTTATTTGGCGCTGTAACCGCCTAAGCGATTTTGGCCGAGTTCAACAAAGCACGCCAGTCGTTTCTCTTCTGTGCCAACTGACGCCAATTGCAAATGCCAAGTGAAGCCAAGTCCCTCTCCACCTGGTCTTTCCATCACATGCTGACATTATTATCGGTGTTAATGCTGGTTCCCAAGTAAACGAAATTCTCTACTTTCTCGAAATTATAACTGTCAGCGGGTGCCAAGGCGCCAATGTGCTGACTGTTTGTTTGATGACAGGAGATACTTCGTCTTGTCCTCGTTTACCACAGACCCATTCGCTTTGGTGGATCTTTTCCACGATTTGGCGTATTGTGAATACCTGGTCTATGGTGGATTTTCCACGCCCAATCAGTTCAGCCACGGTGGGCTTCATTCTTTCACACAATACGCTCGATCGCCTTGTGGATTTGGTAGACTACACTTAAATTTCAGTCGTCGGGCATGCGTTCATCTGCCCATATTCTGCATGATAGTTGATGAATGACCTTATCAACGTACTTGATTAGCTCAGCTGGCAGGCTGGCAGGCTGGCAGGCTATCAGCTGCAGCAGCTTTGGTGTTTTTCAGCCGCGTTATTGCTACTCGTACCTCGTCATAGTCAGGCGAAGGAACATCGGCTTCGTCATCATCGACTGGGGGCTCGGGTTCTTCTTCTCCACAACTTTCCGTCGTGCTACCATTCAGTAGGGTGGGAAAGTATTCCCTCCATAATTTAAGTACGTACTGAACATCGGTAACTAGGTCGCCATTGTTGTTCTTACAGGAATACGCACTGGTCTTGAAACCTTCCGTAAGTCGCCTAACTCTCTGGTAAAATTTTGGGGCATTCTTCCTGTCGGTCAGCATTTCAAGCTCTTCGCACTCACGTATTTCGTCCTCTCTCTTCTTATTGCAGCAAATACGCCTCGCTTCCCTCTTCAGGGGTCCCACATAGCGCGCGTTGCGCCCGATCGCAGCGTGGCCATGTAGGCGACACCTTTATTCACTGCAGCTTCCTGACACTCCTCATCGTAACCAGTTGTTGTTTCGGGCTCGCTGTAATCCAACTACTTCTTCGGCGGCGGTATTTAATGAGCGGGAAATGTGGTTCCACTGCTCGCATATGTCGGTTTGTTGAATAGTGCTCTCTGAGAGCAGGTGTAATATTCGAGTAGCGAATGCATTGGCTGTCTGTTGTGATTGCAGCTTTTCGACGTTAAGCTTTCCTTGCATATTTGGGCGCACATTTTTTGCTGCACAGAGGCAGCAGGAAGTTTCAGAAATTGTGAGTATTATCAACGGCCTTGCCACTTTGATAATATTAAAACAATAAATCGGAGAATTTTCTTTCGCATATTTATACCAATGTAATACTATTGCAAATCAAAAACCATTATCAGTTCTTGGTATTTTTTTTACTTACGTAGCTCGCACTATTTTTATTAAAACTATATAAAATATAAACTATTAAAGAATACTTCATCGTAATTGTTCTTTTTATTTTATAATAAAAACCAAGAGCGCATTATTTTGTTATTTTTTCGTTTTCTTATTTTGAATGCAATCTTGCGATTTAAAAATCGAATTCTAAAGAATGTTCTTCCCAAATAAAACCTTTTTATATTTACATTTTAAGTTTCTCGTCAGCTTTTGGGGAAAAATTAGGCTTTGTGATTAGCGTATCACCATTAACATTCACAAATGTTTAATTTAAAATGCAAAACCGCGTATCAAGATAATGCAAAAGCGCGTATGTGAGGTATCATAAATTATTTTCTAGAGAGTAAAAACACTCATATTTCAAAATGGTTCTCTTTTTTACAACGAAATCGCATTTCAGCACGAATGGATAAGACTTGAGCCAAGAGCTTGTGTGAGCAAATCCAATTTTTAGCAAAAAATGTCAATTACGCGGTTTTGCACAACGACGATACGCGGTTTTGTACTTTAAACGACGATGTGTAAGTATACACTTTCTTTATGCGTTCTGAAACCTAGTCGTGAACCCCATTTTCGAAATTATGTAGCGTGCACAATTTTCAAGTCCATAAAATAAAATCTTCTGCTTTAAAAAAAAATATTTCTTCTAGTGATCAGGTAGCATGAATTTGATGAAATATCATAATTTTATTAAAAGTCAAATGGTTAACAACAACAACGAATGTCATTAAATGGAACTACCTTCTTTTTTGTTGTATCACGGTTAAAACAATTAAAGTTTCTGTATTGAATTTTTGGTTTAAAATTTATTTTTTTCCTTTTCAGTAGGGTTTTTTCGCACATTATCTTCTGCGTGAGAATTGATCATAATAGATACGGATCTGAATAAGCGGCTGGAACACGGCTGTTGATCAAAAGCGTACGCTTTCGAACTCGCGTAAATGTACATTTGCTAAATGCGATAGCATGAACGCTCTTCGCAAACATATGTTCGAAAGTGCTAAATGTTGCATTTTAAATGTAGCAAAAACGCTGCATAACGTTGCAACACTAGGCACTTAATGGCAAAAATGACAATGACAAAATTGGGCATTAAAAAATAATCTTCATTGTATATATTCAATTCCACGCACAGTGCTCCCGTCCATATGAAATGTTGGCAAAAATGGAATTATGGACGGATTTAAATGAACATGCGCTTCTTAGTAAATTTGAGGACGCTAAATTCAAAAATGCAATTTGTTTTTGGATAACTTTTATACTTTCACTGTAAATGCAGTTTGAAGTTGAAAATTTGGCTAATTGTGGCATTTACATATGTATGTACATATAGTTCGTTCTATTTTCAAAAGTGAGGTGTTAAATGACAGGGCTTGGCCTGTAGATGTGCAGTAAAGTTTTATTTTTTTGAAACGGGTTGCCACCAGTGATCGGACTTCTACCACATTGTGGTAGATCTGCCACTTTTTTAAGCATCTACCACATCTACCACTCAAGGTCTGAAATCTACCACATTTTCGCGTTTTTGAGTAGTTTTATTTTTGCTTGATATAAGTAAACAAATCCGAATGGGAGAATAAAATAAATTGTAAAATAGTAAATTTTCTCAGTAATCAATTTTTCGACAGAAAACGCGGTTTTATTATGTTAAATTGCAAAATATATGATTTATAAAAAGAATTAATAGCGAAAATGTTAAAAAAACGGCGATTTTTGTGAAAGTATTAGCAAATTTAAGTGCATGAAAGGTTTCTGAGGCGTTGTTTACTTTTACTTGAAAATTGTAAAAATCGCCAAATCCCAATTAGGTGTTTCTGGAACGTGCCACATTTGTTCGCTACTTCGTGATGTGATAAAAAGAAAAACTGGCAGCACTCCGCAAGGTTGCAGAAATCTCTTAAAACATGTTCGAAAAATATCTTAATATGAAAGGAACTGCTTTAACTGTCAAGGAAAATAACTTCCAAAACTCAACGCAATTTTTAGCAACTTCAATCTTGCACTTTATTATACTAAAATTAAATTTTTTTTTAGAGTCTAATTAAAAAGTTTGCCATTTGGGTGAAGCCTTGCAGAATTTTTTTTAATTTTTGTACAAAGTTTGATCCAAACCCATAGATCTACCACATTTTTTTGAGATCTACCACATTTTTTACCAGATTCTACCACACATAATTTTTTTAAAGTCCGATCACTGGTTGCCACCTTTTACAAGTTGTATTAAAATTATTTAATAAGTTAAATGAACTAGATATTACAATGTGGGTATCAATTGAAATGGGTTTGAAAATTCTTTACTTTAAACGACACGTAGAAGGGTTGGCAAATGTTTAAAAATCAAATTCACTTTAATTAAGGGAATAAGGTTACTGAAGTAAGCAAGAAATAAGTGAAGAGCGAAAACATTTCTGAGATAATTTAAGAGTCCAGTAATTTAAAAGAAATGTAATCAGAATAAATCAATGTTTGACAATGTATATATTTGTAATAAAATAACAAATACGATGTCGTAAACCTTTGGTTTGACAGAATTATTATTTTCTTCTTCTTCTTATTTGGCGCTGTAACCGCCTAAGCGATTTTGGCCGAGTTCAACAAAGCACGCCAGTCGTTTCTCTTCTGTGCCAACTGACGCCAATTGCAAATGCCAAGTGAAGCCAAGTCCCTCTCCACCTGGTCTTTCCATCACATGCTGACATTATTATCGGTGTTAATGCTGGTTCCCAAGTAAACGAAATTCTCTACTTTCTCGAAATTATAACTGTCAGCGGGTGCCAAGGCGCCAATGTGCTGACTG
>NW_023470881.1:0-4706 GCF_013731165.1 Rhagoletis pomonella | reverse complement strand
AAAAAGTCAAATGAATTATTAAAATATGGATATCAATTGGCATGGGTGTAAAAAGGTTTTAATTCTGAACTATGTTTAGGAGGGTTGCCACGTATGTAATCTCAGACGTAAGAGATTTACACATTTTTTAACGTAATTTGGGAGGGTTGCCGACTGTTTAAAAGGTAGAATTTAGTTAACCTTAATTAAGGCAATTAGAAAATTTAAATATGTTTTCTTCCGCGATGACTTCAAGTGTAAAGCTCTCAGGATTTACATATGGTTTGGAGCTTTTAATTTTGATCGAGAATAATGCATGCGCATCGATAAAAAATCTACTAGTGCAAATGATGGGTGCAATATTCTCTCCACCTCTTGTTCAAACTCAATGTGCTTCCGGATGTAGTTTATAAGTTCTTCACCTACCAAAAAGAAGACTTCTGATTGTACGTCTGGTCCTTCCAGCCAGACGGCATTAGTTAACGTATGAAAAAATTCTACGATTAATTCTAAGCAAAAATTGCGACCAAACTATATACCAAAATGACGTTTGACCCTCCCAATTTTTCAAAAGAAAAAGTTTTAATTTCGAACAGAAAAACGTTTGACATTTTTGGTACATATGTATATAGTTTGTTCACCATTTTTGCTTAGAATCGAACGTAGAATTCGAATATGCCATACACTTTTATTGAAATTAAATTACTCCGCCCTAATGTATAGTGACTCAAACAAATAACCACGTGTTGATTTTTTTTTAATATTCGTAATGTTTTTCGAGTTAATATTTTTTCGTTATTTTTCTATAAAAATGTCGTCCCTGAAACTAATAAATCACAGTTCCAAAACTTTATACAAAATTTAGGAAAATTAAAAAAAATTTCATCAAAATGTCAACCTTTTAATCCGAATATCTTGTTTAAATACACACACAATAGGCAGCACTGCTGCTTGTTCCTTGAAATTGTTGTTGCATTTGCTTGTTTGTTTACATTTTGTGCTGAACAACTGATTGGTTTTTGGTGGGATTTATTAAACAACCTACCAATCAATCTTGGTTAATTGGTACAACTACAGGGTTGCATATCTCATGTTTAAATAGCCAATAATGGCCATTTAAATACAGATTAAATGTATGTTCTGAAAATGAATAGTGGAAGCTAATCAACAATCTCTACTTAAGTAGGCCATCTAAAATTGGGCCTTAGATTTTAACAGACACCATATAAATCCAAGTTCCAAACTTTGTACGAAATTTATGAGTATTTGCAGTTTCATCAAAATTGCAAACTTTTTAATGAGTAACTAAAAAAATCCAGTACATATACGGTTTATAGCCCCTTCACTTTTAGTTTAATAATGTGCAAATTTTAAATTTCTTAGTCCTAATAGATTTTTGATTTTTTTGCTGACGGTGATAGGCATTTTCTTCCATATAAAACACATATTGAGCATACTCTAAGGTACATACTAGGGATGTTAATTTTTTGGATTTTTCCGACCCCGGGATTTTCGGGATGGCGTTGTCACAATCCCGGTATCCCGGGATTAGTCCCGGGATTTAGATATTCATTACTTTTACTTCGATATTCATTACCTGAATCGAAAAAATTGCTTCTATATTGTTTGAGAAGCACTCCTACTGAGAAATAAATAATAAATAAATGGGTTTAAAACCTACTTCTTTATTTAAAGTGGCGTTTAATTTTTTTCTCTGACCGCACGATTTATTTTGAAGGACTTTGTAATTTCAGAGATATGATTAATTCCAAAAATTGTTAAAAAAATTCAATGCAATGTGGAATAAAAATATGGGTAACAATTGCAATAGAAAATTTCTTTTTTTTTTTTGGATTCACAAGGCCGAATAGGTAATTCTTAAGCTGACAAAGTTAGAAGAACGAAATTCGAGGATGTTATCGAGTCTATATAAGCCCTTAACATATAATTTTTTCAAAAACAAATATTGCGAAATTTCAACGATAAAATTTTAAAATGACATTTTCAATATTTACCAGCCCTTCTGCACCAGAAACTGTTTAAATTCTACAGGATTTCCTCATTAATTTTATACCCATACTTCTTCTCTAAGCACGTTTCTATGAATTTTTTTAATCATTTTTGAATTACTGACGTCAGAATGAAAAACTAAAAACGCAATTTTACTTTATTTGGCTCAGGGTTTCGCGAATATATTGATATTTGCGTTTAAAATTTACTATCGCGCGGTGTTATCTATGTATTAATACGCTAACATAAATTTTGTCTCCGTTCGTTTGGCGATTCTACCGAACCGATTTCAAAACCAAGAGCACCGTTGGAAAGGCATTTTTCCGTAGATGAGCAAAGTTTTTATGGTTTCTCAATTGGTAGAAAATTACGGCCAAACCCGTCGTTTAAACCTTTTCGAATTGTGTATAGATGTTGCTGCTGTTCAATTTGACATGTTTCGCCTGTTGTTTCACTACAGATTTGAAATAAAGATAAATATGAAGATGAAGAAATAAATGATAACGATGAAGTAAAAAAAAGAAGGCAAAAGTGAAGATAAAGACGAAAATGGAGACAATGACAGATACATAAGAATTAGGGTAACTGAAAGGGTAAGAACACTTCTTGAATTTATGAAGTGAAACTTCTTTAGCGCCAGTTGGTTGGTTGGGAGTAAATTGTCAAATTCAAGGGGAATAATGCACATGGAAATGGTTCTCAGCGGTTTAGCGGTTTGAGAATAAAAACAAAAACAAAGATGCCTAGAGGTACAGGCAAAACCGAAGATCAAAGTAAATTAAAACACTTTAAGGTAAATGTGAAGAGGAATATGCAAAAATAAAGATACATATAAAGAAAAGGATGAGGATGAAGATCGATATTGTTATCGATATAAAACTCGATATTTTTATTGATATAATAATCGATATTGCTATTGATCAAATAATCGATATTGTTATCGATACTGTTATTGATTAAATAACCGCTATTGTAATCGATATAATAATCAATATAATAATCTATATTGTTATCTATACAATAATGGATATTGTTATCGGTATAATAATCGATTAAACAATTGATTTTGTTATCGATTTAGTCATTTATATGTTAATGATAGGTACAATAATCGCTACTAATGATTGATATAGTTATCGATGAATTAATCGATTTTACAATCGTTGTATTTTTCTATATGTTTATGGATATTGTTATCGGTATTTTTCTCGACACAGTTATCAACATCATGATCATTGATCATGATATTACATCACATAATATGATATCACATCACGCGATATCACGTGACATGACATTATATGATATGACATCACATTATATGGCATGACATCACATGACTTGACATCACATGTATGACATCGTATGACATGACATGGCATTACATGACTTTGCATCACATGATATGACATCATATGGTATGACATCATATGACATGACATCACAGGATATCACAACACATGACATGACATCCTATCACATCACATAAAATCACGTCACATCTTATCACGTAATCGCACCTCATCTCATCTACGTGAAAAGAAAAAGAAAAGGACATAAGCAAAGATGTGAAAGATAAAAACAAAGATGAAGACCAAAGTAAAGTTACCGATTTCAAAACAAAAAACACCGTTGGAAAGGTAATTTTCTGTAGATGAGGAGAGTTTTTATAGTTTGGAATTTGTTTGAAAATCGTCGTTAAAAATTTCCATATTTGTGTATGGTTGTTTTTGCAACCTGTTTAATTTAAGCTGTTTCGCATTTTGTTTTACTTCGTATTTGAAATTAAACTTTGAAATAAAGATAAATATGAAGATGAAGAAACAAGTGATGAAGACAAAAAAGGCAAAAGTGAAGATAAAGACGAAAATTGAGATAAAGGCGAAAATGGAGGTAATGAGAAATACATAAGATTTAGGTAAACAGAGTTGAAATTTTCCGATAGGAATCGAAATAAAATCAGCCATAAAGGTTACTGAAATTTATCGAATCATCGAAGTTTATAATTATCGAAATTTATCCATGCTTATTAAGTTATCGCAACGTATCGAATTATTCAAACTGATCAATGTTTACTAAGTTGTCGAAATTTATAGATACAGAAACTTAGTTGCCCAAATTTACGGATAGTTATCGAGCTATAAAAACGTGCGGGATTAACAACATTTGTCAAGTTAAAGAAATGTGATTTATTTTGGAACGAATTTCCGTCATCCCTTGTCAAGTTTGGTTTGCAGACAAACCGGTTTCGGCGTTGTGCCATCTTCAGTGTCATTTTTCGTTCTGTATCAAGTTATCGATATTTATTCAATTATCATTATTTATAGACTTAACGAAATATATCGAGGTGTCGTAATGCATGGAGTTCTTTCAACTTACAGAGTTATCGATAATTATTGATCTACTGAAATTGGTTGGTTCAACGAAGCGAAGTTTATGGAACCTTCAAAATATATCGATTTATCGAAATTTCAAGGTTATATAAGCTTATCGATTTATCACTGCTTATCGAATTTAATCGTCTTAACAGAGTGTAACGAGTTATCAAAATGTTTAGATAGTTTTCGAAAAATGTGGAGATGTCAAAAGTAAAAATTTATAAAGGTATCCAAAGTTTTTACATTTTTGAGTTACCGAAATTTATCGAGCCATCGAATTTCACAGTTATCTAAATTGGTCGAGTTAACGAATTTTGTTGAGTTATCGAATTTTAGTGT
>NW_023470880.1:0-4707 GCF_013731165.1 Rhagoletis pomonella | reverse complement strand
CAGAAAAAGCTACGCTGTGAAAAATGCGTATGAATCATAAAACTGCAAATTGTCCGAATAAATTTAAAAATGACGTTCGCGCTATTGATAAATCCTTCGAAGACAACTTGGCTTGTGCAAACGGTATAGTCAAAGAAACAAAGCTTAATGGATATAAAACAAATGCATTTATCGACCCGGGAAGTGCGAGCACCCTTGTGCGCGAAACATTTTGCAAATCGTTAGGCGAAAGATTTAGTGCTTTTTGAAAATTAAAACGCCAAAAAAATTGTTTGGTGCGTAGTGCTTTTTTAGTGCTCTTCTTCTGAACTCAAATTTCTCATAGATAATACGGTGAAACGCTTTTTTTCCCCAAGTTTTGGTGCTTTGTGAAACTCAGAAGTTGGCAACACTGCTTTAAATGGTTTTGGCGGTGGTAAAGTCCAGTGCAATGGTCAAATTAATGCAGTTATGGAAATCGACAATGCAAAATATATAGTAAATCTACTTATTGTGAATGACGATCTAATCAATGAGAATGTTTTGTTGGGAACCAATAGTCTGTGCCGTGATGGTTCACGGTTAATAATCGAAGACGGCCGATGTAAAATCGAAAAAAATATTAAAAATTACTAACGAAAAAAATCTAAATCCCAATGATTACAATAAACTTCAAAATGTGCTACATAGTAATCGTGAAGTATTTGCTGAAAAGGTTTTGAGCTTGGTTGTTGCGAATTGGCCACACTGAAAATTGAGTTAAATAGCAATAGTCCGGTAAATTTAAAACCCTATCGTATACCATTTGCAAAACGTCCAATTGTGAGCGAAATTATAAAAGACTTGCTTGATAATAACATCATACGTCCTTCCGAATCACCGTACGCCTCTCCTGTAGTACTTGTCGAAAAGAGCAATGGAGAACACCGTCTTTGTATTGATTATCGCTGTCTTAACAAAATTACCGTAAAAATGTCTTACCCAATGCCTATAATGGAAGAACATTACGCTCAGTTGGCAGGTAACAAACTCTTTACTACATTGGATTTACGCATGGAATATCATCAAATCGAGATTAATGAAGATTGTAAAAAGTACACCGCATTTGTAACCACAGACGGACATTACGAATACAACCGTATGCCGTTTGGTTTGGTAAACGCTCCAGCTATGTTCCAGGCGGTGATGAACGAAGTTATTGCCAAGATGAAACCAGGTGCAGTGCTAGCGTATCTGTATGATGTCATCATTCCCAGCCGTAATGTGGAAGAGGGTTTGCAACGACTTCAGAAATTTCTTGGTATATTGCGTGAATGTGGATTAACTTTGCGACTGGCTAAATGTAAATTTTTGCAAAATGAAATCGAATTCCTTGGCCACATTATAAATGAAAATGGTATAACACCAGGAACACGAAAAGTGTCCGCTATCCGAAATTTCCCAGAACCGATAAACATTACCGATTTACGAAGATTCCTGGGTCTAACTGGATTTTTTAGGAAATTTGTACCAAATTATTCCCTTATAACTAAAGCTCGGAACACTTTGAGGACTGCAACTTCACGACGTAACGACAGCGACATCATTTTGTCGACAAATGTCGCCTTGAAGCCAGCTTCTTAAACATTTTGAAGACCTCAGCGACATAGCAATCAGCTGATTTAAAGTTTGACATTTTGGTATATTTATTTCACAAATTGTGTATTTTTATTTAAGTAAATAAGAAAAACATGAACAATCAAGAATATGTGATTAATTTTGCGCCAATTTAATTTTGCAGCACTACATCTACTCATTGTCGCCGGCAAAATTAGAAATAGATTTAATTTGGCGACGTCGACAATTGCGGTCCTGCAGCCAAGATGTCGTGCTGTGGTCAAAATAATTGTGTCCGTAAGAACGTGTGTATTTAAAATTAGACAGATGCTGCTTGTCGCTTGCTGTCGTCAAAGTGTTCCGAGCTTAAGCACTTGACAACGTTGCTACATAAAAATAAAGCAAATCAGTTTTGTTGGGACGAACCGCAGAAAATCGCATTTTCTAAAATTATTGACGTGTTAACTAGCGAGCCAGTCTTAGTGTTATTCGATACAAATGCACGACATGAAGTACACACCGACGGCAGTAGTATTGGTCTTGCTGGTGTATTGCTACAATCAAACGACAATAAAAACTGGAAACCGGTAATGTACTACAGCAGGCCTTGCACCGACGTTGAAAGCCGCTACCATTCATACGAACTAGAATCGCTCGCCGTGGTCGAGGTTCTTGAACGTTTCCGTATTTATGTGTTGGGTAGAAGATTTCGTCTGGTAACTGACTGCTCAGCAATCGCTAAAGTTCGTGACAATAAAGAGCTTAAATCTAAAATAGCTCGCTGGTGGTTAAAGCTCTTGGAATACGATTTTGAAGCCGTACATCGCTCTGGCAGCTCGTTGGCTCACGTACACTGAGAAAAAAAACGCGATGTAAGAATAAAAAAATTTTACTTGATTACCATTTAAAAATGCTCATATTTAAATCTAGTGAAAAGTGTTAACGAAATGGATTTTTCCATTATACATACACTACGTATAATGGAAATATTCAATTCAAATACGCCTGTATTAAAATTAAGCATTTTTCACTACACGGATGGCGTTTTGCCCGTCTCGTATGCTTTTTCATATGTAATTAAGAAAGTATATGTATACAAAGCATGCACAGCGGTGACAACACATACACACATACGTAGTACCACGTTTATCTGTACAAATGCACTAATCGCGCGCTGTGATGTTGATTCAAACTCAACATTTGAAAACACATTTCCATGTAAGGCTGTAGCTGAGTGTGCAAAGACACTTGATACAACTGGTGGCTGCCGAGAGGGCCGGGTTCAATTACCATCAGACGGGAACATAGAATAAATTCTTTTTTTCTTCTTAATTATAATTTCGTATAACGAAAAAGCATCTTCACAACGACTTTTTTTATAACGTACATACTCAAATTTAAAACGAGTTGGGTTGGTGCTCTTTTATATGCGTATTTTTTTAAATTTTGCACGTTTTTTTTTATTTTAAAATTTGTTTCCCTCAGTGTAGATGCCTTAAGCCGTTCGCCAGATCAACCAGCAGCATCCGTCGAACCGGCAGGGTTTATTATGAAAGTAAATCCTAATCTAGACGACTGGGTGTACACCATGCAACTTCAAGATCCTGGATTAAATGAAGTAATTGCTATTTTGAGTGGAGCGACGAAATCGCCGCGTGAATCTGAATTACGAAAGGAATACAAATTGCAAAATAAACGACTTGATCGTAAAGAGGGTGAATGTATTAAATTCGTTGTGCCCAAAGCAGTCAGATGGCGCATTGTCGAACTTTATCATGATCAAATGGGTCATTTTGCCATCGACAAAACACTTGATCGAATTTGTCAGACGTTTTGGTTTCCGCAGATTCGAAAATATGTGAAAAAGTATACAGCCGCTTGCATAGAATGTTGTTACCGTAAATCTCATTCCGGTAAAATCGAAGGAAGTCTAATTACGACGCTCTTGATATTATCCCATTTAACACAATCCACATCGATCACCTAGGACCTTTCATACGTAGTAAGAAAGGAAATAGCTACGTTCTTGCAATATCAGATGCATTTACGAAATATCTAATAGTTAAACCCGTGCGAGATAAAACGACTTCTCATGTAATTACCACCTTAAATGAAATAACATCTTATTTCGGGTTACCATCGCAAGTTATAATAGACAGAGGTACCGCCTTTACCTCAGAAACATTCGAATTGTATTGTGAACGTTATTGTATCAGACATACTAAACGCGTTCATACGGCCAAGTGGAACGCGCGAATCAAACTATATTAAACTATTTGCGTACCTCGGTCGAAAACGCTAAAGAATGGGACCTAAATCTACGTAACGTGCAATGGACTATAAACTCGCAAAAGAACAGCACATCAGGTTTTAGTCCTAATGAACTTATTTTCGACTTCAATCTTCGAGACATTATTCAAAATCGCTCGTTAGCCGCTGTACATGAAGGCACGGTAAATCACACAGATCACGCAACAATCACCGAAAAAACGCACTCAAGCAGCTGACAATATTGAACGCGAAAGAAAGAAATGGAAACAACGATTTGATGAAAAAAAATGACTTAGTGGTTATCGCAAACCAGCCACCCGCAACAGGCGAATCCCGCAAATTAGTGCTTAAATATCGAGGCCTCTATCGTATCGCCAAAGTCCTGAATAAAGACAGATATCTGATTGAAGATATCCCTGGTATGCAAGTAAAATCACGAAAATTCTTTTCTGTGTTCGAGTCCAGTAAAATCAAGCCTTGGTGCGAAAGTAGTCCCGAGCTTACTTACTTACTTTGTACGTTTTTACACATTCCAAAGAAAAATTACGCATTCGGGAGAATTTTTTACTCATTCGGAAGAATTTTCTACCTTAAAGTAAGGAAAGTTTTTCTTTGATCCAGAGATGGACTTTTGGTTCGGTGTAAACCGGTTCTGCAGTTCAAACCGAAAATCACGCCACAAACAAATGTTAATACAACATCAAGCGCAAGAGGTGTTCCTAACTCGTTGGAAAATTTTAAATGTTACAATTGCTTAAAACTCGGGCATTACGCCATAAAGTGTCCTGAACCTCTGTTTAGACGCGACTACTACCACCAGGCGCCTAAATGCATGCTATGTACTGCTGCATGTGCAAAAAT
>NW_023470879.1:0-4707 GCF_013731165.1 Rhagoletis pomonella | reverse complement strand
TGCATATACGCGAAAACGATAAACGAAAGTTATGGAGAACCCGACATCAGAAGTGGAGCATGTGCCCAATGCCTTACTTAATAGTGAATGTGAGAGTGAAATATGGAAAATGTTGTATGAACAACAAAACAAACAATTCTTGGAGTTGATAAAAACGCTTAAAGCTCCAAATAGTGACAGGATACAGTTACCTAAGTTTGATCCTGATGGTGCAGATTCAAACGCACATGCCTGGATATCTACGGCCGATATAGTCATGGAAGGACACACATTACAAGGTTCTGCATTGATGTTATCGCTCACTCAAGCCTTGAAGGGACCAGCTGCTACATGGTTATCTCAAGTAGCGTTTCCACAAATGTCTTGGAACGATTTCAAGGAGCTATTCATCGCTAGATTTAGTTTTTCTGAGACACCGGCTGCATTTATGATTCAAATACAGAGCAGCAAACCAAAGGATGGCGAATGTTTGGCGTCGTATGCAGCAGCGCTAGTCACTTCACTGAGTCTAAAACTAGAAAAATTAACAACTGAACAAATTGCTGTTTCAACTGTGTTAGCACATATTGCCCAATTCGAGCCACGTATTCACCGTCTTGCATTTACCACCAATATTTCCACAAGGAATCAGTTGACACGGGAATTGAAAGCAATGCCACTATTAAAGAGGAAATTTACGCCAATTAGAAATGAACATGAAGAAGGAGGCGGTAAGCGACAAAAGGTTGTCTATGATTATATCAAATGCTACAATTGCGGTAAGATTGGCCACAAGGCTTCAGCATGTCGACTCAACTTTAAAACATCAGCCCAGCAGAATTCTTCAAGCATCAAGCCTTTAGATAAGAAGTTATTAACTCCGACTGCAACAAATGTTATCTGCTTTCGCTGTCGCGAATCTGGTCACTATGCGTCACGATGCCCTACTATGTCAAAAGGAAAAGAACTGAGTAGTAAATCTAGTGGGTCCTCAGGTCGACGTGTAGATGTATGCATATTGAAGACTCCTTCAGGTAGTTTGCGTCAGTCAGGTGAGCTTTATAAATTTTATTATGACTCTGGAGCAGAATGCTCATTAATGAAAGAGTCAATTAGTTCCAAATTTTGTGGCAAACGAATCAATAATGTCGTCACAATGACTGGCATTGGTCAAACGAGTGTAAAGAGCTCCTTACAAATTTTAACGTTTGTAGAAATTGATAACGTAAAATTACAAATTCTATTTCATATTTTACCTGATAATTTTTTGAAATACAATATTATGATTGGTTGTGAAATTTTGACACAAAGTATATGTGTGAAAATGACTTTAAAAACTTTGCAGTTTTGCAAAATAGATAATGCTGAAGTAAATGTTTGCGAAATTAAAAACGTTGACTTAGACTTTTATGACATTGATACTGACATTCCAGTTGAGCACAAAACGAAGTTGATAGAAATTTTGAATAAATTTAGAGACAAATTCACAGAAAGCACTCCCTGTAGTTCTTCAAATATAGAACCCATGAAAATTCGTCTGAAAGATCCAAACAAGACAGTTTGCAGACGACCTTACAGGATGAGCCCTGAAGAGTGTAGAATCGTTCGAAATAAAGTTGACGAATTGTTAAAAACAAATGTAATTCGACCTAGTTGTTCTCCATTTTCAAGTCCTATTTTGCTGGTCAAGAAAAAAGATGGATCGGACCGAATGTGTGTTGATTATCGGGAATTGAATGATAACACAGTTCCGGACAGATTTCCATTACCTTTAATATCCGATCAGATTAATCGACTGCATGGCTGTCACTATTTTACTACTTTAGATATGGCAAGTGGATATCACCAAATACCAGTTCATTCTGATTCAATTGAAAATACTGCTTTCGTGACACCTGAGGGTCATTTTGAGTACCTTGCTATGCCATTTGGATTACGCAATGCTCCCGCAGTGTTCCAACGTAGTGTAATGAAAGTTCTTGGAGAGCTTGTTAATACTTATGTTGTAGTATACATGGATGATATCTTGGTTTTAGGAAATGAAGACATAAGCGAAAGTTTAGAAAGGATAGAAAATGTCTTAAATACGCTGGTCAAGGCTGGTTTTTCTCTTAACAGTAAGAAGTGCTGCTTTATGAAGAAAAAAGTTGAGTATTTGGGATATGAAGTAAGTAAAGGGGAAATTAGGCCAAATCCGAGAAAAATTGAAGCATTAGTAGCTTTACCTTCTCCACAATCTATTACTCAGTTGCGACAATTTATAGGATTGGCCTCATATTTCCGACAGTTTATCCCAAAATTTTCACAAATAATGGCGCCATTGTACAGTTTGACTAGTATTACTAAGACACATCTTGATTGGAAATCTTCCCATGAATCTATAAGAAAAAAGGTGATCTCTGTTCTTACAAATACTCCTGTTCTAACCATATTTGACCCAAATTTTCCCATTGAGTTGCACACTGATGCAAGCTCGATAGGGTATGGTGCAGTCCTCATGCAAAAAAAACGATGACAAGCTTCATGTGGTTGCATATTTCAGTAAAAGTACGACTGCCGCAGAATCGAGATACCATTCTTATGAGTTAGAAACTCTTGCAGTTGTTAATGCAATAAAACATTTCAGGCATTATCTGCACGGCCGAAAGTTTACTGTAGTAACAGACTGCAATTCGCTTAAGTCTTCTCGCACTAAGTTAGATTTGACTCCTAGAGTACATAGGTGGTGGGCTTTTCTACAAGCGTTTGACTTTGACATTATTCATAGAAACGGAAATCGAATGTGTCATGTAGATTTCTTTTCGAGAAATCCACTGCCTCCTAAGCCTGTATCGAATCCTCCGAAGATACAACAAAAAGAGGTAAACTTTGCAGAATTTACCAAAGACTGGTTGTTGGCTGAACAGCAACGCGATCCTGAGATTGTGAAATTGGTAACCGACCTTAAGGAAGAAAAAGTTAACAATGATTTATGTAAAACTTATGAGTTTCGTTTTGGGATATTGCACCGTAAAATACAACGCTACGGTAAGACCAGATGTTTACCCATACTTCCTAGAGCGCTGAGGTGGTCTTTGGTAAACACAACACATAAATCATTGATGCATCTGGGATGGGAAAAAACGCTTGAAAAAATTGTACGAAATATATTGGTTTGAAAATATGACAAAATTTACAAAAAAATTTATTGACAGTTGCATTACATGCAAGATTTCTAAGTCACACTCGGGAAAGTTACAAGCTGAGCTTCACCCTATACCAAAAGTTCCAATACCTTGGCATACAGTACATATAGATGCCACAGGCAAGCTTAGTGGAAAAAATGATAAGAAAGAGTATGTGTTTGTATTGGTTGATGCATTCACGAAGTTTGTGACTTTGTACCACACTTCGCACATCGATACTGCCAGTAGTATTCGTGCCGTGAAATATTCTGTTTCATTATTTGGTGCTCCTGTTCGTATCATAGCGGATCAGGGAAGATGTTTTGCTAGTTCCGAGTTCCGTGAATTTTGTAAAATGCATGGAATTAACCTTCATTTAATAGCAACAGGTAGTTCAAGGTCCAATGGACAAGTTGAACGCGTAATGAGTACGTTAAAGAATATGCTTACGGCTGTTGAAACTAGTAAGGAGAGTTCATGGCAAGATGCACTCCTTGATGTACAGTTAGCTTTGAATTGCACCGTTAATCGTGTCACAAAATCTAGTCCTCTTGAGTTGATGATTGGTAAAGTAGCTAGACCCCTTGATCTTAATTTATTTGATGAGACTGAGCAAAACGTTGATATTGACGTATTGAGACAAGCGGCCAAAGCCAATATTGAAAAGAGTGCTAAATATAACAAAACTAAATTCGATCAAAGTAAAGCTAAAATTTACAAGTTTGCTCTTGGTGACTTCGTTTTGCTTCAGAATGAGGAACGAAATCAAACAAAATTAGACCCTAAATATAAAGGACCATTTAAAATTATTGAAATTTTAGATGGTGACAGATATGTAATTTCGAATACTAGCTCCAAAAGAACTTATAAATACGCTCATGACCGGTTACGCAAAATGCCTGAAGGTGAAGTTGATTTAAATGTGGTTAATGCTGAGTAAAGAAAGTTTTTTATACTAAATTTTAGCCTAATAATTTACCTTTTTTTAAGTTGAGTCTGAATGCATGTTGTCACATTGTTATTGAACAAATTGAATATTACAAGTGTAATATAAGCATTAACACTGGATGGAAGTTGTTAATAGATGTGGAGTTGAAAACGAGTTCTCTAACGCTGGCTAAGTGTTGGGATGGAAGCATTTAAGGTATGATTTGTAAAATGTTCTAACGCTGGTTAAGTTTTAGAACGATGTTGATCAAAAGCTGGATGGAAGCGATTAGAGAATGTGAAGAGTACCACACGAGGACGTGTGGTAGGCCAGGATGGCCGTGGGAAGTAGTATGTACGTTGAAGAGGACACATGTATTCAGTTTTGAGTTAAATTGATTTAATGAATCCATACTTTCAATGCATAAACTTAGTTTCATATCATTTTTGTGACCATAAAATTAAATAAACCTGTTTGTGAATTAATAAAAAAAAAAAAAAAATGGTAATATCGGATGAATTGCTTTGTTGGGTCAGGATTGGTCGAGTACGTGAATCACACGAGGACGTGTGACTTGTCAGAATGGCCGTGTCGGAGATATGATGTGTGTATATGCCAAGCAATGATGTATTGCTT
>NW_023470878.1:0-4707 GCF_013731165.1 Rhagoletis pomonella | reverse complement strand
CTAGCAGACCCGGCGAACTTCGTCCCGCCCAAAATTTTTATATATATTATTGAAACTTTTTGGTCCAACATTTTCACCAACAATTCACGTTTACGATTTTCATTGGCACATTTGTCTGCTAAGATTAAAGTTTGGTGGTCATTTTCTGCTTTAAATAACCTAAGGAAAGTGTTATATCCGTTCTTGAAATTCTCCAGTTGTGCGGCATTTCATAGCACGGTTATTCGCAAAGCGAAATACATTTTTTCCTCTTCACTCCCTGGCGGCAACAATGACCCGGTTCTATAGTGAATGTCCTAGAAGCTTTACAGTATAGGAGGTGGCAATTTCAAAATGGGTGCGAATCATTGTTCTACAGAAATGCAATATACATATACTTAATTCAGACGAAATACCTTAAAAGTTTGAACGCATAATAATATTGGAAAATCACATCCATTGCGCCAATTGCAACGCAGGAGCGTTCGATATACTCAATGGTGCAGCAGGTCGATTTAATCTGACCTTCACGTCCCCTTTTCTCACTTGGTTATTTTTAGTAATAGCTCGACTTCAGCACCACTTGGCAGCACGTTTTTTTCAATAGTATTGCATACATATTTAAAACATTAGCCAAATCGGATCATAAATAAGATTTTTAGTAATAACTCAACTACAGCGCCGACTGTCGGATTAAATTGTGAAACTAAACCATCCAGAGACCTACTCAAATACACAAAAAGTTTCGTTAAAATCCGTACAACCATGTAGGAGGATATCACTCACAAACACATCTACAGAAGAATAAAAAAATTCATTCAAAGATAGCTAAAGTTCGGTACGTTTGTAGGCCTCACACCCCTTTTCAAATAACCCAAATTTTCTCCATGAGTATGGGCTTGATTTCAACTATATACATATCTCCATACGAAGTTCCAGTACTGTACCATGAATAATTTCAGAGATATGCAGTATAAAAATTCGATTTATATGGGAGGTGCCACGCCCCCCTTTCCAACAGCTGCCCTCTTTCTTCATGAGTATACCATACCAAGTTCCGGAACTCTACCATGAACACTTCCAAAGATAGGCAGTATGAAAAATTCGGTTTGTATGGAAGATCCCACGCCCCCTTTTCCAATAGTTCCAAGTTTTCTCCAAGAGTATTTCGTACATCTCCATACAAAACTCTAGATTTTTTTCAGCCTAAAACCATCCTTGGGACACGAGCGGCAGGTGGCGGTTTCAAAAAAATCGGTTCAGCCGCTCTCGAGCCATGCGAAAACTAACAAACGGCTTTCTAAATAAATATTAGTTGAGATATATTATATATTATAATTATATTTTGACAGTATCCGTTGTTGGAAAACAGGAATCTATAATCTTATCCAAGCAAAAAGCTACCTACGTACCGAATTTTAAGCAAATCGGACCATAAATGCGATTTTTTGCAATAGATCGGTCCCTGGTCCACTTCTCGGGAAAAATGGGTCATATATGCCAAAAAGCTACTTACGTACTAAATTTTAAGCACATTTTAGCCTAAAGCATGGCGGTTACCGAGGGCTATTTGTATACAAAATTTCATGAAAATCGGACCAGCCGTTCGCGAGATTACGTGTTACAAAAAAAAGGGACTTCTCTTTATATAATTAGTATAGATAAAATTCAAAATTTTGGAATTTTTGTTATTTTCTAAACCTGCGAAAATATTCAAACTTTCTGTGACTTTCAACTGTGTAAAACAGTACAAAGTCGAAAATACAATAAAAGAAGTAAACATTTAAAATTAAGTAATTTGAAAATTTAGAAAATTCGGTGAATTCGAACAACTGATAAGCATTTTTCACCAGTGTGTTATAATTATATGACCTAAAAAGTTAAACATTCTAATAATAGAAATATTAACAAAAACCAAAAAAACCAACAACCACATGATCAAGTGAATTGCAGCGGAAAAGTTGCTCTTGATTGTGTTGGCTTAACAAATGAACAAGTGAGAAAAAGCAACGATAATTTACAAGGCGAACTTAGCACAGTGCGTAGGCAACTGGCTGAGTCAGTGGTGATCGTCGGTTCGAATCCTACTGAAAGAAGTCTGACGAGGAAATGTGGTGATTACCGAAATAGCTATCACTTCTACCATTTTTTAGAATTATTGTTGCTTTTCCACATTAAGTTTTTCACTTAAAAACGGCCTCAAGCTCATAAAAATTGTTGAATATAATTGTTATAAGGCCATAAAATAACAAAAACAAATAACTTAAGGACGAGCACACCTAAAAAGTTAAACATTCTAATAATAGAAATATTAACAAAAACCAACAAAACCAACAACCACATGATCAAGTGAATTGCAGCGGAAAAGTTGCGCTTGATTGTAGTTGGCTTAGCAAAGTGAAATAGTGGAAAATAAGCAACAAGAATTAGCAAGGCAAACTTAGCACAGTGCGTAGGCAACTGGCTGAGTCAGTGGTGATCGTCGGTTCGAATCCTACTGAAAGAAGTCTGACGAGGAAATGTGGTGATTTCCGAAATAGCTATCACTTCTACCATTTTTTAGAATTATTGTTGCTTTTCCACATTAAGTTTTTCACTTAAAAACGGCCTCAAGCTCATAAAAATTGTCGAATTTATATGATATAAATATAATTTTTCAGAAAAGTGCCAATAAATGCACAATTTGGTAAGTGCTCACGATATTGCAGGAAAATCGCACTCACGTGCGTTCAGAGGGCGGCTTAATTCTTTTTTTCTATAACAATGTATAATATTGTTTTAAAACTAGTACTCGTTCCAGAAGGGGTAATTTTACCTTAATCATAAGATATTTTTTAAATTCTCTCTGCAATTAATTGCACTGCTTTAATTTTAATATAGGGATCAGGGGCTAAGCAGAAGTTATTAAAAACTCACGAAACAGAACGAAGCAAGAAAAAAAACATCAGTATTTTCTTTAAGTTTTTCTAAAAATTGCACTGTACAGCACTCGGTTGGGTATTGGACCAAACCATTTTTTTAAGAGATTGAGTCATAATTAAAAAAGTGGTTTCTCCGTTTTTCGAACTTAGCCTCCAAAATCGAGCTAAGGGCCCTCGAAGTTCGAAATTGTAACTTTGGTAAAAAATTATTTTTAATTACGGTATGTCAACTACTAAAAAAAGTAAAAACATAGTCGCTTTTTGCTCTTATATAAACGGTATATAACTTTTTTTGTGCAAATTTATATTACAGATGCTATAGGGGGTCAAAGGTCAGATCTTCGAAAAATTAAAAACCTTATAGATATTTAAAAAAAAATTTTACTGATTTTAAAAAAATTTGTGGCACCTATAATACATGTTTGCACAAAAAAAGTTATATACCGTTTAAACAAGAGCACAAGGCGGACTACGCCTACATTTTTACTTTTTTAGTTATTTACATACAATAATTAAAAATAATTTTTTTACCAAAGGTCCTATTTCGAACTTCGAAAGCCCATATCTCGATTTCGGAGGCTATCTTTGAAAAACGGAGAAATTACTTTTTAACTTATGGCTCAATCTCGTGAAAGAGATTGTTTTACTTCCTTCTTAATATAAACGGGAAGTATCAATCAATTGCAATTTAATATTATTTTAGTCGATTGCCAAAGGTCACACAATGAGATATATACGAATATTCCGCCCCCCATGGATCCGCCACTGTTGTAAGCTATTTAACGTGCTATTCACCCATAGTTAAAACTTATATTCTTTCTAACTCAAATAGGCTCAGAAAATAAAAATTACGTAGAAAAACAAAAAAAAAAGCGAGAATTATATTGGTTCAAAAAGGAACGAGGCCAAAAGAAGCAAAATAAGAAGCTAAAAGAAGAAGAATATTTAAGGAAGTGAACATACATAAATAACAAAAAAACATTACATGGCAAAACTGTATGTTTAATCATGAATGGTATTTAATGCAGGCAATTCATTTTAAAAGATTACAAGAAAGTTAATCTCTTTTAAGAAAAAATTTATTCGTAAAATATTTCAGAGAAAAAAGTATTCTCTTATTGTACTTCCCAAGAATAGAAGTTCTTTAAAATGTTCGTCCAACAACTGATTTCTTGATGAAGTTATAGTTGCCCCTGTTTTCGGAAACAATCGTTCGTCTTAGAATCTGATTGAGATACAGTATATTTTGCTTAGCTGCACACCCTTATTTGCACGAATAACTCGTGCGCTTAACCGAAAAAAGCACTTAAGGGAATTTTCTTTACTACTTCAATGAGGAAGGTATCCGATTTCCTATGAAACCAAATAATGGAGGAGCACTTACCACGTAGAAATTACTGCAAGAGAAATTTTTTTCCGAATGGTATCTAATTATCTATATAACTAAATAAAATGATTGCCGTTTTCGTTGTTCTGCGAAATGAGCAACATAAATAATAGCTTATAAAATTAGGGTAAGTGTAGAGCGAGTGCAGGTAAACGTAATACTTTCTTTGATAATGAAATTTTAGTGATCGGGAAGGGTTCAAACTACCGTGGAAAGTTATATCGGTTATACGTGTTCCGGCGATTCGCTGGGTCACGTCTAGGAATCGAGATATATATATAACTATCATATAGGGGAAATTGTCACCTTTGGTGGTCTTTTTTTGACATAACTCGAGAACCACTAGTCCGATTTTGCTCAAACAAATTTAAAAAATCGAGATATATATATATAACTATCATATAGGGGAAATTGTCACCT
>NW_023470877.1:0-4708 GCF_013731165.1 Rhagoletis pomonella | reverse complement strand
AAAAACAGCAACAACCAAAAGCAAAAGTCTCCTGAGTCTAAGAGTGCTACAACATCCTGCCCGCCTATCTTTGTTTTCGCGAAGAAGCGGTTATCCCCCTTTAATGTCACTATCGTCGATATAATTTTCCTACAAATCCTTTTAAGATTTTTCTTTCTCTCTCTCATTTTCCTAATTTTCTCATAATTCCTATTATTTTTCCTCATGGTCACTTCTTCGCAAAATATGCGTCTACGCGCTTCTTCGTATTCTAATTTCCTTGTGTGTAGACTCTTGGTTGTCCTATGCTCTACTGATCTTAACCTATCCTTAACTGCCCCACTACCTACTTCTCTCTTTAAAACGCTCAATGGGCTAATCACTGGGTTGTCTCCGGGAGGTTCTTCTGCTGGCAAGAGTTCCCGGCGATCTCCGCCAGCTTCGGGTTTCCCGGGTTTGGTTTGTATACACAAAAGGACGAATCATCACCACATGCAAAACAGACCATATTGTGGAACTTAGACTTACATTTACCTTCCTTCTGGGCGTCAAGTGGGTTTTTTACATAGTGGTCAACAGGTAAGCCACACGAAAAACACAACATAAGGTGAAAAGGGGACGGACAAAAGGAATGGTTCGTGGGCTTTTGGACGTTTGGATTTACGGACGAGGACACTTTGTTGGGAACTGACACTGCCTGTTGGGGTTTACTATACTGAGTCCTACCCATTGCTTCCACACTCTTATTCTCTACCTTCTGTTCTATCTTCTCATCTATCATAGTATGTTCTACAAATTCTAATTCATTCACTGCTTTTGGCCTGTTTCTATTCTCTTTGATTACTTTCTCAGCGCGCTTACACTCTGCTTTCAGCTCCGCGAGAGTAGTCATTCGGGACGCAAAAGTTAAATTCGCCAAATATGGCTTGAGATTCCCTCTAATAATTCCCACTAGTTCGTGTTCCGGGATCTTTTTCTTGAGACGGAAGGTTAAATTGTGTACATCACTATAAAACTCCTCGAAGGTTTCCTGCGGAGTCTGCTTCCTCTCCATAATCTCTCGGATCAACTCATAATCCGACTCAGCAGTCCTGAAGTGGCCCAGCAACTCGGCTTTAAGCTCAACGTACCCGAAGTCCGGATCTTCGGCATGGTCTTCGAGCACTTGCCAGTACCACTTCAGGACGCTCCCGGTGACCAAGCAGTGGAAATCAGTAAACAGCTGGTAGTAGGAGATGTCATATTGAGCTCGCATTTTCTCTACTTGAAATATAAAACTTTCCACTGTTATACCCTTCGATGTACCGTCAAACTTAATATGCCATTTTTCTAGGTCTACCTTTTTCCAAGCCCTTGATTCATTGCTTGACCGCGTGTTGCCATCATGAATGGACCCTTTTCCTGCACTCAGTTGGTCCGCTGTAGGGTTTTGCCTTGTTGCTTCGGGTGTCGATGCCATGGTTGGCGCATTCCCAGGGGCTCGCACCGACGTCTCCACTTCTGCCACCCTATTGTTGAGGTTAGCAACATTGCCTCTCATGTGGCGGACCTCGTTCATACATTCCGCCATCATGTTGTTTTGTTGCGCCATCATCGCCATCATACGGCTCAGCTGCTCGACATTGACGGATGCAGAACTCGCCCCACCACTTTGAGACTTTGAGCCTCCTGGTCTTTGAACGCCTTGTGGCATGTTTGACCCCGAATTCTCCTCTTCAGACATCTGGCAAAGTTCCTCAATTTTCCTTGAGAAAGTGAGACTATTATCCGTAGAATTAAAATCTATTTCACTGGTCACTCTTATTGCTGGGTGGCGCGACTCCTGGCTAGCAGTCCCAAAAATTCGCGCTGCACACCTACTTAAAGAGTCGGTGGGAAGAAAGTCCACCGGATGTGGAATGCCAGTATCAATTTGAGTGAATAAAGAACCAACCACTTGATTCTCAAGGGCTCTCGCTACGCTTCTAGTAACCCTGCGGTTCGAATCAAACAGACCTAGTCCTCCTGCAATCACTCTCTCTTTGCCCTCTTGTTCTTCCATCAACTCACGATCGGAGTAAAATTAAGATCTTACTTCCGCCCTTCAGGAATTCAAGTCTAATTCAAAACCACAATTCAAAATTTAAAACTCCAAATCCAAAAAACTCAAATTTCAAAATCGAAGCAACTAGATAAAAATCCAAGAAGAAATGATATCGACTCAAAAATCCAAGAAAGTAACTCAAGGTAAATCCAAATAAATTTTAAACTGAAAAAAAAAAAAAAATAAAACAAATCTAACCTTAAAAACAAAAATATGTTTATGAAAATCCAATCGCGAATTCGCTTGAAATGAAAATTAATACAATTAGGAAAAATTTAACTCACGAATTCAAAGAAAAAATTTAACCATAAAAGGAAAAAAATATTGTGAAGGGTGCAAAAAAAAATTTAAAACTTAAAATTCAGGTTTAAGCTTAGAAATTTTAAGGTAAAATCAAAACAAAATATAAAAAATCTGTACTCACTTCAAGAATTAAAATTAAATAATATTCGAACAAACTACTTAATCCGAGCAGAAACCCTTAAAGTACTTAAATGAAGCTGAAATCCAAATTCAAAGTTTAAGCATGAAAATAAAAATAAAAGAATCCTTAATTTAATTTAAAAAAATCCAAGACGGGAAAAAAATTCAGAGATTACCGTATGTACATATGTAATAGTAAAAAACAATAAGAATCATATATTATTGTGATGGTGGGAATAATATGCATGCAATACTAAAATAAGCATTACAATGGATAATAACAAAAAAATATGAAGAAAGAAATGGGAGGAAAAAAATATATAAAAAAATAAAAAAAAATAAAACGCCGATATTTGTTTCAGTTTAAATAACCGGATTAATGTTTACTTCTTCTCGTTTACTTTTAGCTTATTTTATAAGTAAGTATTTAAACACAAGTATCGGTAATATTTGTTGTTGCTATGTAATAATGAATGCTTTGGTGTGTGGGTGGTGTTACACTCAGCGAGGTCATTGTGAGAGCGTTAAGTCCGTGTGTACTTTTCCTGTATTGAAGTCACCCAACCCCTACCTACTCTTCAATCTAGTGTGGCATGTCAACCGCCAGTGCCGTAGCTCCAACGGTGGATGCCACACTTACCCCCATTACCCCCTGTGAAGACTCGCTATGAACCTCACTAGTACGCGGTGCTGGATCGCATACTAGGTAGCTCATAGCTTGTCTCCACTAAATTAAATAACGGAACTAATAGTGACACCACAACTTCGAATCCCACTTCATCAGTGTGTTGAACAACAACGAAGGCACTTCGAAGTTGTGATGTTCACTCCCCCCCAGGTTAGTCACTCAAGCACTAGTCACTTCCGGTGGCCGAAAGTGACGATGCCTTCGTGACCCTAACTCGTCCGATAGAAGGTCAGAAATAGAAAAAAAAGAAGCTAAGAAGAAGGAAGCGGGAAAAGTAATAGAAGAAGAAAAAGAGTTAAGAGTATAATTGAAAACCATGGGAAAATACAAAAAAAACTATTGGGCTATTACCGTTGGGCGCCATTGTTATGCGGGATGACTGTTGGTTAAGGCGAGGCGGTTTCCAGGCATGGTTGCGGGCCCAGGCTAGCTCGCCGTACGGGGGGGTTGTTTCCGCGCACCTTACCTACTCCTACATAAACAAAAAAATCATGCCTGTCTGTACTTTGCAGTGAAAAAAAAGAACTCGAGATGACATAAACAGAAAAAAACGTGATAGCTAAAGAAGAAGGCCTGTCCAGTCAGGTGGAGTCGTCCCACCCCCTCTGCGTGCCTCGCATACGCAGCCATGGGCGTTGCGTCGACTCCTATTAACGTTGCAACGCCCCCCTAGTCCTGATCTTGTATGTCTGTCCACTAATTCATCAGTCCTGTACCTGTCCTGTCAATCTGTCAGTGCCCTCACGTCCCCTCTTAGGCCTGAGTGTAACACCCACACCAAACTCTATAGGTTTACCATTCCATTTTTTAGGACTCTTTAACCTCTCAACTGGATAGCAATAAAATTACAGGTAAATTCATTGACCTTGTTTTTATTTTATAGTTATGATTTATTTCTAAATATTCACAAGAAAATCTTTAATCCTATGTATACCTACTCTATTACATCTAAGGAAATTCAAGAATTCAAAAACAATTGATTTCGCTTATCAAAATTCATATGGCAAAAGTCTCAACAAAGTTAGGCTAATTACAAAAATTCTCAAAAAAAATTAAAAAAATATTGATATATGTGCAGAAATGTATAAAAAAATACAAGTTCGCTATGCTAATAAAGCGGGATGGAATTAATAAACAATAAAAAAAAAATATTTAACTAAATTAAAAATGACTTCAAACGCGGGATAAATACTTCAGAACTTAGTAAATTGCAATTTCTCTTCTATTTTCTTGATTTAATATGCTTATGTGAATGCCCCTATTTCAATATTTCTAGTGCTTTAATGAACATACGCATATGTACTTCCGTATGTATATGCAAAAGAAGAATAGCCGCGAATATTTAGCACTATGGAACGCAGTAACCAAAACAAAAAAAAAATATATATTATATACGTATGTATATATATGTATATATGTACATAAGTAGGTGTGTATTAAATTATCTTCTCACTCACCTTTACCTGGTACCAACATGTAGAGAGGACGCTGAAAAGGGCTGGAAATCGACATACATGCACATACATAGATATATA
>NW_023470876.1:0-4708 GCF_013731165.1 Rhagoletis pomonella | reverse complement strand
TCAACACTCCCATCCCAATGAGCTTATATATAGCTTCCTCATTGGGAGGAAGTTTCTGTTGGGTGTTTGAGCTATACCCCGTCCCTTTGCTGGCTTTTAAAATTTGCGCCGCCTTTTGACGCACATATATTTTTTTTTTGGTCGGTCCACCTATAAAAAGTAAATAAAACGATAACTTAATGCGAAAACTACACATTTAATAATTTTTACAAACCTTTTTCCATTCATTCGTATTTTTTGTGGGTGGACCTGCGGAGCTTAGTTCCACTTCAGCGTTCCGCCAAAACCGGGAAACTTCGTCTCTCTAGCTTTTTATTTGTTATTTTGAGTGAATGGATTAAACGTTTTATTACACCAAAATTTCTTTAAATTGTAATTAACTTACATTTTTGTAGCAGTTCCCTTTTAAAATAGTGGTGAAAATTCTCTCAGAATAACGAAATTAATTCTCCTCCTTTTTGAAATGCCTACTTTTTCGCGAAATACATTTTCCCTTTTTCGAAGATAGTTTAGAATAGGAGGAAAGGAAAAATCCCCAAAAAATTTGTATTCATGATAAGAGGAAAGAGAAATGAGGAAAAATTCCTAGAGAGTTTCTATTCAGAATCGGGCTGATATATTCGCAACCGGCTAAATCTAGCCGGGAAACGACTAAAATGGCAACACTGCGCAGCACTAAGAAGCACCAATAGCCGCTACAACAACAACAACAACAACAACCAATAGCTAGTCGAATGATTTTAGTGATTTTATTCTTTTATAGCAACAAAACATGTACAAACGGCGAGAAAGCGACAGCATGTGAAGGCACACAAACACACTCACTTTTAGCTCACACTTGTTTATGGTGGCGCCCGTATGTGGCCGTATGTGTCGACTGTTTGGTCATATATTTTCTTAGTACATGCATACATAGATTCTCTTCAAGACTAATGATTTGATGGTATTCATAGGAAAGTGTCTGTAGGTATATTTACATATTTTACACTTTTACCATAAATGTGTATGCACATATTTTAAGGCACACTTCTTCACGAACAAATTTTTTTAAGTTATTATGAATGGATAAAAGAGACCTCTTCTTTGAATTCAGTACTAAAACTTTATATTTTAATAGTATTTCAAGATTTCCTATACATACATATTTTGAGTATGCAGTTTTGAAGCCCGATCAATTTAAATAAAGTGCAAGTTTAAAATAGCTGCGACTTATCGTTGATTTTTAATATATATATATTTTGTATATCTTGGAAACCTATTAGAAAATTCTAGTTTTAAAGAATTTCGTACTACAGTTTAAGAATTAAGCCTTAAAATGTGAGTTGAAATATCACACCCGTCACCGTGAATGAGCCATATATATTTTTTGATGGAGGTGTTGCTCATTCTCTTCATTAAAAAAAATCGTCGAACATACTTAGATAATATGGAAGAAAATGACCGACATCGTCGAAAAATACCGCACATCAACGGTAAATCCCAGCTACTACTTTAAACCTGTACTTTATTATACTAGAATTGAATGAGCTAAAAAACTGCAAAATATTAAAAACTTTCTTTTGAGCAAAAAATAATAATACCAAAGTTTGAAAAAAAGATAAAAATCGTAAAAAAACAATTTTGAAAAAAATTCATTTTAATTAAAAAAAAAATTTTAAAGACTGAAGGGAAAGCTAGCGAAAACATGTTATATGGATCTGAAATAAGGACGGTTTGACCAAAATGTCAAAATTCTAGACCCTCCAACTCGGTGTCTTTGACCGATCCCGTTGAAATTTTGTGTCATAACTACTATTCATTAGGGCTAAACTTACAATATTTTATCCCGATCGGAAGACATCGATTTTAAAAGTTGGGTCACTTGAGTTGAAATGCCCCATATTTATTTCGATCAGAAATCGAAAATTCTTTGCATTTTATGCAGTGCATCACTGTAGCTTTAGATCAGTATGGAAGGAGTGCGTTCTATTTTTGAAGCTGTGCATCTAATTTACTAGGGTTGAGGTTCGCTGGGTGAAGTTGGAGTTATTTTTGGGTTTCCCTGACCTGTAGGTTAGGGCGGGTCGAAAGTCTAATTTTTCTCAAATCCCTTGGTAATAGTGAAAATATATTGTATCATGAAGTCAACAACAGGCCTGCAAAATATTAGTGTCCCACAGCACACTAGTCGAATAAGACCAATTCTTGTTAGAAATTCTGGGTTCAGCAAAAAGGGTTGGTGCATATTATTAGATAACGTTAACGCAAAATATAAAGTTAAATATCATTTCTCGCAGCCCTTTAGCTTATCGTTAATCTCAAAGTTATCTGTTTTCAATAAAATTTTAATTGTTCCCTTGATAATTGCACTGGCCTATTGTCAAAAGATGTACACTGAACCAAAAATCCATCTCTGGATCAAAGAAAAACTTTCCTTACTTTAAGGTCGAAAATTCTTCCGAATGAGCAAAAAATTCTGCCGAATGCGTAATTTTTCTTTGGAAGGTGTAAACACGTACACGAAAATATGGAACCGTGGATGTAATCTATCATTTTGAAGAAATGTCGGGCATGAAAAGAGGATAAAACTTCTTTAGTGCTGTTTCGTTCCCATTTTTCTTCACTTTGATTGCTGTTTTTCTTCAATTAAGAGACGTTTTTTTTTGGTGTAAAGAACAGCATTAATATTACTGGCGTGTATTTAGGTCGCTGGTTCCAAATATTCTAATCTTTTTTTTTTTAATATTACCTATAGCTTGCGAATTTTCGCATATTTAGGAACAATTTAGGTAGCTCTAAGAGAAAATCCATTATTTTCACTCATCGTGGAAAAATTTTGTTTATGCAAATGAGTATGGAAACACTGGACAGGCACAACTTCTAGAAACACTAATTAGTTTACTTATGTTTTTGCATACAATATAAAAAATTGCAAATATAGGAAAATGACAAAAAATGTTGTTCAAAATTTTTTTTATTTTAAAATAATTTGTTTATAATCTGAAGGATTTTCATGTTATTATCATAAATCAGTAACAGTAAGTCTCGCCTTGAATTTGGTAATTATTACTTACCGATCGAGTAACATTTACCAAAGTTATATCGAAAAACTTAAGTGGATCTTCATTTTTTTTCTAAAAAAATGTCTCTTCAATTGTGTAAATAACCTTTAAATGAAAGAACTGGATTATAGAAAAGTGCGCCAGGGAGTGACTTTTTTCGTTCCAGCTGAATGCAAGGCAATATCGTCCCTACTTTCATATAACGGTATATTTAGAAAACGGCAAAAATGTGCTTCTTCGGTGACTAATGCAACCATTCCGCACCAATTTTCAAAGACTGCATTAATGGACCTAAAATGGGCCTTTCTCACCCTAATTGTGTTATGTTAATATATGTAAATACTTAAATGCTTGAAACTACTATTAACTTATCAAACGATTCCTAATCTTTGACAATACATGTTTGACTTCATTCACCACGATCGTGAAAACTGACCAAATCGGCATGACCAAGTCCATCGTCCTTTTAATATTATATAAACATCTGAAAGCATTAAAACGTTTGAAATAAATCTCGCCTCACTTTTTTGTATTTTTTACTTGGTTGCTGAAGTAATGAAGAATTGGGACTTCATAAGGGAAAATTATAGGTTTGTAAGTTTTATCTTAATACCTTAATAACTTGTAGACTTATTGAAAAATAATAAATGAAAGTGAGGTATTAAATTGAATAACCTTTAATTTGATATATCGTCCTGTTTATAACAATTAACGCATTTCATAGATATTACAAGCCATAGTTTTATTTTCAAATTTCATACACTTTGATTAAATTGCGCGGGCTAAAGATAAGTTTTAAATTAATCTTTCTTGACCAATAATAATTGGCTTAGACCTAAGGCATCATAATATTACTATTACAATACGGTCAAATGCCTTTTATTTTCCCCCACCCAAAACCGACCCAGCCTACTGTAGGTACTCAGACGCTCCACAACTTAATATCGAGTTGTGAGTAACGCTAGCGTTTCGTCTGGGAGTTTCGATGAGCAAAGGTATATCAGCATCGGTTTCCAGATTTCTGTGAATACACCGTTCGCTTTTAGAGTGGAGTGACAATTATTGTTGTCTGTATACTGTGTATTTTTCCCCGTTTTCATTATTTACGGGCTGAATATTAAACAGGGTCTTTATTTGGTTATCAACCACTATCCTACGGTTCTCGTAACTGGATTTCAGAGCATCCCACTTGAGTTAGAAATTGTTGTCATTTAAACCTTAACTATTTATGATTAAGCCAGCTTTACCCCTTGTCTTTTGTCTCAGGTGATAAAGTTTTTGGGCTTGGGAAAGTTTGGGATGCATGCGGTTACCATGAGATAGTTAAGAGGTTCGGGTTGGTTATGGGGCATAAACATCAAGGAGGGGTAGTTGTTGGTTGTTTCCGACTGAATCTTGCCGATAAGTTCGTTTATCCTTAAACGTGTGCTCAGTCCCGAGTCGTTGGATACATCATACTTCGATTTGCATGATTTCCGCGTCTTTTCATCTGCAGTGCTCATCTGGAGGTTCTCGTGCACCGTGTCCACCAAAGCCATGTACCTATTTAGCTGCTCCAGATATGTTTTTAGTCCAGCTTCGAAGTGATCCGCTTCGCAAATCTTCCACAATTTTTAAGAATATTTGTCCAATCTTGAGGTTTCAAAGAGGAATTTCTTGTAAATTTT
>NW_023470875.1:0-4708 GCF_013731165.1 Rhagoletis pomonella | reverse complement strand
ACAAAAACGATCGTTATAATATATTCACTTTTTTTACTGAGGAGAAAGAACGACATTAAAGAAATAGCGCCAATAAAGCGTATTTTCAAAACTAAAATGAAACATTTTAGAATATTGTCCCAACAAGTTGTAGTGCGACACAATTTTCAACAAGTAAAATAAAACTAGACATTTTTAAAATAATAATAATAATATATTCCAACGGTTTTTACTCTCCATTCCCGCCCATCCGCACGAGGGGCGCAGTCCGCATGACGTACGGAACCAATATTTTAAATTTTTGTGCCGAGTCACGATAGGCAGGAGTTTGTTAAGTGTCGAGATCTAAAACTGTTCAGCTACAGAACTAAATTCATCAGCTGATTTTATGTATTTATGTCAATAATTCACTTAGAGAGGAGAGTATCGCTTTCTTAATGCTGAAAAGCGGATCTGATATATCAAACGTGCTGGAATGAGAGTTAAAATCCTGGCATACGCAACGGAGTGGGTCGTGCAATTCAAAATTGGTTTTACAAGCTTTCAGAAATATGGGACAAAAGTGTCTTGATACGCGTGAGGGAACATTAAAGCTTACATCAGCCAGAAGAGACGGACTTGAAATTGAGCCTGTCAGTAATTTAACCATAAAAATTATACCAAGCATTTCCCTGCGACTGGCAAGTGTAGGAAGGTTAATAAGTTTTAAGCGACTCGTATAAGGTGGAAGACTATATTGAGAATCCCATCGGAAATTTCTTAAAGCAAAAAGTAGGAATTGTTTTTGAATTGATTCTATCTTGTCTGAGTAAATTTGATACCTTGGATTCCAAACCACCGAGCCGTATTCCAGAATCGGCCTAACTAATGTTGTAAACAGGGTTTTAGTGATATAAGGGTCACTAAATTCTTTTGACCATCGTTTCACAAATGCAAGTACATCTTTAGCCTTGTTGACTGTCACATTAATGTGAAGATTAAAATTAAGCTTAGGATCCATTGTGATACCAAGGTCCACAAAATTGTATACCTGTTCCAGGTTATGGTTACCTATTATATAAGAAACTGGCAGAACAGCTCTTCGCGAGAAGCACATTACTTTACATTTCTTAAGATTTAGAGGCATAAGATTTACTTTACACCAGTAAGCCATGCTGTTTAAGTCTGATTGTAGCAAAGACCTTTCTTCAATTGAAACGTACGATTTATAAAGTTTTACATCATCTGCATACATTAAAATTTTGGAGAATTTTATATCTGTAGAAATATCGTTTATAAAAAGCAAGAACAGAATCGGGCCTAGGTGGCTACCCTGAGGGACTCCTGAAGTAACATCAATGACGTCAGAGATAGTATTTTTAAACAATACCCTTTGTGATCTATCATAGAGGTATGAAGAGATCCAATGTAGAAAATTAGGTGGAAGACCAAGAAGATCAAGTTTATAGATGAGCAACGAGTGGCACACTTTGTCAAATGCTTTACTGAAATCAGTATATATAACATCAACAGTTTTGCTCTCACTAAATGCTTTTGAGATATAGGATGTTAATTCAAGTAAATTTGTAGAAGTTGATTTGCCCTTGCAAAATCCATGTTGACTGTATGAAATGCTTGAAGTGATAGAATGCGTCAACCGATTTGTTATAATTGCTTCAAATAATTTAGGAATTGCAGAAAGCTTAGCTATGCCCCGGTAGTTCTCCACTGAAGACCTGCTACCGCTTTTATGTAAGTGGGTTATGAACGATTCCTTCCATACAGTTGGAAAAACGCCCTCTTTAAGAGACAAATTAAATAAGGCTGTTAACGGCTCATAGAGATAATCAGCACAATTTCTAAGAAAACAAGTGGGGATCTGGTCAGGACCATAACTAAAAGACTGCTTTAAGGACTTCAGGTAAACTAAAACATCATCGGGAGATATTATAGGGTTATGTATTGCGTTAATTGGACTTAGTTTAAAAGGATAGTCAAAGTATGCTTGGGAGTTAGTGGAATAATTGGATTTAAAAAACTGAGCGAACATGTTAGAAATTGTTTGATAATCACCAGAGACGGTATTTTGATACTTCATGGCGGAAGGAAACCCCCGTACATTTCGCTTGGAGTTTACGAAATCATAAAATGATTTGGGGTTATATATTATACGTCGTTTGATTTTACACAAGTAATCTTTATAACACTTTTTGTTTAATTCAAAGAACTTGTGACGCAAAAGTGAGTATTTTACATAGTATGAGTGTAAGCCGGTTTTTTTGTGTAATCTAAAATAACATGACTTTCTGTTTTTCAAGTTTCTCAGTTCTTTAGTGAACCATAACTGTGTTTGTTCTTCAGGAACACACATGCGTTGAGGCACATACTTTTCAAATAATCTATGTACAGTACCATTAAAATGTGCAACGCTTTGCTCAACTTTTTCTTTGTATATAGGCCACGACAATTTAGACAATTCTTTATTCAGTTTTTTAAAGTTGGCTTTCGAAAAATCAAAGCCAATATTTGGTTCGTATGTTTGGACATCGCAATTTTGACCATCGTTTATAATTTCGTAAGAATCTCAATAGCAGGGTGGTAGACATCTTCGGGCAAAACTAGTGGGTCACATTTATTTACAGCCGACTTAGATGCATCATCAACATAAACAAGATCTAATACTTTGCCAAACTTATTGCGAAGTACATTAACTTGATTCAGGCAGAGTTCTGCCATCTCCTCTAAAAATACGTTGTTGCACGCGCTAGACGAGAAAGGTACAATATCATTGTCAATGATGTTCCATGATACATTTGGTAAATTAAAGTCACCCAACGCAATCAATGAATCAGAGGGTTTAATCATTGAATTAATTGATTTCAGTAAAGATACATGTTGTGAATACACTGATAAGTCAGATCGGGGAGGAATATAGCATAGAGCTAAGTAAGTAAACCCCCTTCCAACCTGAACACGAATGCATTTGAATTCTGCAGATGCAATGTGTGGAAGACTAACTTCTTCAGATGGTATTGAAGAGTCTACGGCAAAGAGTACGCCACCGCCGACTCTGTCCTCCCGATCTTTTCTGTAGATATGATAATTATTTGAAAGAATCTCTGAATTAAAAGTGTGAGGTTTGAGCCAAGTTTCAGTCAAAGAAATTATATTATAATTGCATTCAAGGCCATTAAGATATAAATTCGTTAATTTAGTATTTATGCCTCTTACGTTTTGATAATAAATACTTAAAGCAGATTTAGTAATCAGTTTTTTGGTTCTGTATTCTGACGGGGAATATTTGCTAAATTATTATTTTTGTCGGGCCTATACTCAAATTCACGAACGAGAGCTCCGGAGGGCCAAAAAGAACTACTAAGCAGCATGACAAAATTTTCTAAATTTACGTCTATTTTGAATGAAGAAATATTTCTTTCATATTTAAAATTAAATTTTCTGATACTTAAGTTGACAGTTTTAACTTTGGACGAGATGTAAAACTTTATATCGTCCTCGGAAGTATCCCTCGAAAATCTAGATACAAATATAGACTTCTTTGGGGGAACCACAACCAGTCTCCTAGTATCAGACTCGATTACCGGCGGACGGGGTTGAGTAACTGAGTTACTAATTGAGGGTAGAGTAAGCGTTGGAAGATTAGATGGCGGTTCCACAACTTCAACGGGGGACGGGGGCAGGGTCGTTATTATTAGAAGCAGACTTTGATATATGTTCTTTTGAGGAAGATAACTCCGTTGTCTGTGGACATGGAGAAGAAAGATTAATTAAGTCATTCGGAAGATTGTTCTGACGTGGAACGGTCTTTTCATTAGGCGGACTATGAAGACGCTTACGTTTTGACACATGAATGTCCTTCATAGATTGTACGGTATCTAATCATTTAAAAGATTTAAATACATTTTCATAATGTTTAAATTTTCGGTCAGTACCGACAACTCTCTCCCTACCTCAGAAAACCCATTTCTGGTTTGCCTAAACAACTTAAAGAGATCAACTTCGGTTGACCTGCACTTTAAGCAAGACCAGCGAAGACCTTTGCCATCATTAATAGCGTCCAGAATTCTTCCTGTCAAACCAGCACATTTTAGATGGCAAATACCATCACAGAGCCAGCACGATAAGCAGCGTTCAGATTCGCTTTTAATTTGGCAGTTATCAAGATCACACTTCATATTGAAAGATTTAATAACACTTATGTTAATAAAAAGACAAGCAAAATAAGTTTTACACAACACACACAACAATTTAGGAGCTGATGTATTTAGCTTAAAAATATATGTAGCGAACAGTTTGAGTATCACTGTATTGTGACACTTAATAAACGCAGCGCAAACAGCTGTGACAAGAAATACTAAACGAAGTAAACAAAAAGAGCAAAAAGAAATGTGCAAAAATAGAAACGATCTCAGTTAACTACAAAGGAATAACAACAACAATGATAACAACAAATGACTCGGCAAGATTAGATCTAAGCTAGTGAAATTTAATTAAATTTAATAAAAACCACAAAAATCACAAAACTTTCACTTAGCTTCGGTTATTATCACACTAAGATGCTCGTAGGCACTTTTTATAGCAACTTTTACTCAAAATTAGCACAATAAACTTTGCAAAATACAAAGACCAATCAAGGCACAATATAAGTAGAACTTCACAGCTTGACGTTAAAAAGATAATTTATTTTCAGTCAATTAAGTAAGAAAAATATTTAAGAAATGTTTTGCATTGG
>NW_023470874.1:0-4708 GCF_013731165.1 Rhagoletis pomonella | reverse complement strand
TTCGGTTAAGCGCACAAGTTTTTCGTGCAAAGAAGGATGGACAGCTAAGCAAAATATACTGTATTTAGAGTATACATATGAAATTATTTCTTGTATATACGAGCTTTCATTGGATATCACCTATCGAAACTTTGAAAAAGTGTATTGGGTCAAGTTAATACGCTGACCAAAAATACAGTTCGCATCTCTGGTAATTTCATGGTTTGTACAAAGTATGTGTCCATTCATCACTTTGCATTAATTTTTATTACAAAAATCCAATAAAAACGTTTCTGACCATTTTCCATTAAATAACAGGAGCAACGGGCATCTGTAGTTTTGGTTTAACGTGGGTACCTGCCGCAATCTAATGCAGTCTGAGCTCCACGAAGCTCAAAAGCTCAACGGATTAATTCATACCTTAATCATTGCACTGAAATGCAAGCATTTCAGTACCGAAGGCAGTGTGGGGCGGACACACTTACCTCCTTGGTGAGGCCGAAACCTACCTAAAATCTCTGCCGTTCTTTGGGTCCCGGCACCCGGTTGCAATGCAACTCCACATTGAACCCATGCGAGTTCTACCCGCATTTAGGTATTAAACCACAGCCCCCGCGATACTCCCCGAAGGGCCATACCTCACTGAGCAGACTGGAGTAGTGCTCGCCAGCCAGACTTGCTTGACCAGCTCTAGTCACGCAACCTACTAAACATACCAGAATACACATGCTCAACCGCACAACTAAAAAGGCCTGCCTTTTCCACAATTTTCACCAATCCACGAATTACCACAATATTTACACCGTGTTTTCAACCCTTTCTCCACATTTTCCACAGTTCCATCAGCTTTTAACATTATCATCCAGCTCGTCGCGCTCATCTCACAAGACTTACTGATCTCATTCCACCCCGAACTGTCCCTCCCGGAGTGGAAATCGACTTTCAACCCTTGTTCGAGTCGCTTGACTCACCTCATTCATTCTGCTCGTCTCGCTACCCTCGCAGGTTTCTACACCTACTCGAGCAGCTTGACGAGCCACATTCTTCCTTGCAGACCTTACCAGCTATACGATTTTACATGTGCATTTGGCCTGTCTTTTGGCCTTGTTCGTCTCACTAGTTAGCTTATCTAGCCAACGAACACACTCTAGGGGCATCTGCTCGCCCGCGGAGCCTTTTTTTATTTAAAAGTCTTGGGTATGACTTTCGAAAGCCAATCTACCAATTGAGCCTCCGACCGACTCAGGATTGGTAGCCTTTGACTGGGGTACCCGGGATTGTGACACCCGTAGCCTCGCAAACGCGAAACCCCCTGGGTTCGTTGGTACGGTAATCTCCACATCGGAAACTGCGTAAGCACAAGTCCTACACAGGTTCCCATGCGGAGCATCCCTGTTAGTTCATGCCGACATGGAAACCCCAAAGGGCCCCCATGTCACCACTTAAAATCTAGCCCCGCGTCAAGGACACCAACGTTTCGCTAGATAGGAGCAACGGGCAGTATTATGTACAAATTGCATACGATTCCATACCGCCAATAGCAAATTTAAATCGTGTATAAAAACAGCTATGTGCTTTAAAGCGGCGCAAATGTTGATCACGTCGGAATTGGTCAAAAAATTGATTTTTTTTTTTTCCTAAATCAATAGCATATTTTTAATATAATTTTTTTTTAATACCACAATTGCAAAATATTGCCTATTGGCACCAGGAATCAGTTTTTTTGCTCTCCTGAAAAGTTATTAAAAAACACCTAACTGTTTTTGTTGGCGCAGCGACGATATACTGTATTAACGCCACCTAATATATGTATAAAATAAAAAAAAACTGCTAAAAAGTCAGATCAAGCTTAACAACTTTTAGGGCCGTTTCCTCATCTAACCTTTAGATTACCGGCCACTTTATCGTCTCGATATACGAGTTTTCGTTTTCTCATCAGCACAATAATTTCTCGAATCGATAAACTGTTGCTCACCCGATGCAATCTCTAAAAATGTGTACCCAACTTTAAATTTTGGTTTGGTTTTGGTTCATGAGTCAGATATATTAGATATTTCAACCAAGGTTTTGGTTTTTGCTAACAGTTGCTCTTGCTCTATATTTGCTTATGTTGCATTGTCAACCATTGAAATTATATGACGAATGTAGTCAGCTTTTACTCTACGGAATAACAACTTTATTTTTACCGGTAAGATAAGAAAACCAAAACACTTTAAAGTGAGGAACAATTTATATCCTGTTAGTAAAGGCAACTTTACTGCTTACATTAGAAAATGGCCCTCAGTAAGTAAACGATACTGATGCTTTGATAAATTTGTGTCGAATACACCGGCAAACAAAAAAAATTAGTGTGATGTGCATTTGACCGGACCTACCTATGGTTATGTATTTCGACCCGCAGAATTCGAATGTGAAGCCAGTTTGGCCACTATACCTCCTAGATTTCGAGAAAACTTCAAAAAAAAAAACGTAAAAATAGTGAAAATCGGCAATAAAAAATGGTTTTTTGAAGTTTTCTCGAAATCTAGGAGGTCGAAATACATAACCATAGGTAGGTCCGGTCAAATGCAAATCCATCTAATTTTTTTTTGTGTGACGGTGTTATTAGTGCGAGATCTTCTTCAGGCGAAATACCTTTAGGACCCTTCTTTGCCAATATGACCTTCTAAATAGCAGTACCTCTTTCTGGAGAAGCACTCAAAAGCTCATTAAGTAGCGTAGCTGAAGATCTCATTTTTAGTTCAGTGGCCAAAAAGAAATACATCTGGTTCGATAACTTTCGAAAGCTCATTAGCTTTCTTCCTTTAAACTTTTTGGCAACAATCTTCAAAACTTTTAGCTGGCCTACCAGCAGAAAATGTTGGCTTACCAAACTTAGAACACACAAATTGTGACAAGTCTATTTCAAATTCGAGCCAATCTTTATTTGCAGTAACAAACCGCTCTCTTTTTCGGAAAACTTTTGTCCACTTTAGGTCCAAATTCTGAATTAACTTCGCACGTCCGATTTCAATTTAACAAATTTGATTCTATCACTATATCCTAAACTGATATTCCCTGGTACAAAATACATTATTCCATCAAGTTTTTCATTTTTAGGGGTCGACAGCCAAAAATGAAAAATTTCCTGTCTTAAAATTTTAGGAGTCATTTTGAAAATTGAAAATAAATGTATGGGTGCCGCAGCTAGCCGCAGAATTTTTTTGTGGATTCTATTAGTATATACATCAATTGAGAGAATAAGTATAGTAAATGATCTACATATATTCCGCCATATAAGAAAGATTTCTTCTACAAAAACAAAAAAATAATAATTTGGTACTCACCAAAAAGATTAATGGCCTTATTCATAAAAAATAAAGTAGCTTTAAAAAAGGTTTATAAACTGAAAAATGTATGAAAACGTCATTTTATAAAGCTCTTTAAACCTACTTTATTTTTTATGAATAAGGCCATAAAACTTTATCAGCTCCAAAAAAATATCCACTTCGGTAATAATTTTTACATTTCCTGAATTTTTTTTACTTAAAACAATGACGGAGAATGAAATGTTATTGAGCCTTAAAAATACTCAGTTTTCGTTGCACGCACAATTTCATTTTTCACTTATTGCTTACTATGACTTTTGGATACCGTTATGTTTATATGTAGCCAAATTTTTTCAAACAAAGTTGTATTTACTCTTAAGTAGACAATATTCTTGCATATTTGATAAAAATTTTATTGAAAAATTACAAACAAAAAATTTAATTAAATTACCCTAGCTTTGCACATTGGACCACTGTGCGCCGGGTATTTTTGGCTTTGCCGAATCAGACGTCTGACGAGTAAGGGTGAGATTGTGCGCTTGCGCCCACGTGTTTCTGATTTCGGAACAAATTTTAATGCGTTTCGGATCATTTTGTTGGAATAGCCAACTGTTCATCCCAATTCCGCATAAGTTATGCCTTGAGAACTCAGTTTTTTTTTTATAATTTCCCGTTTTTCGGCGCTGCAATGTTTTTCGCGTCCTATACCTATTCAAACATTTTACAAAATTCTACTTTTTACACAGTAGATGTATTAAATAAACTATTATTCACGAAAAAATTTCAATAAATGTACGGGAAAGATGTTTTTCAACCGAAACGGGCAGGCAGTGCCATTACTTTTACCGCTTGAAATCGAGTACCACTGAACAAATTGCTTGAAGTTGGGCGAACCGTTATTATTTCAAGGGAAACGAAGCATTCTTGAAAAGAGAATTTTATTACCTGACTGTTAAATCAAAAGAAGCCTGAAAATTTTAATGCTCCCAGATTTTTGAAGTCGGAATGAAAAGTTCATAGCGCTGGTGCTATTTTTTTAGCGGCACTGTATATATATATATATATATATATTGGGGTGATCCAAAATAACAAACCTAGCGAATTTATGGCCTTAAAATAACCTATTTACTGAGAAGGAAATTTTTATCTCAATTTTAAAAGGTGTCGGTGGCCATTTGGAATTTTCTATGTAAATAACATGTAAAAAAAATGTGTTTTCCTTCACAATGTTATAACTTTTGAACCGTTATAAAAAGGGATATTCTTGTAGGGCATTAAATTCTCTAAAAAATTCTTTAAAAAATTTTGTGTTTTCAATTTGGAGAATTTTTCCTCCTGGAATGTTAGAAAATTCTGGCCACCTTAGTTATAAGGACTAGTAGTTACAAAAAGATTTAGATCGTTTCGACGTATTTTCCAAA
>NW_023470873.1:2926-4708 GCF_013731165.1 Rhagoletis pomonella | reverse complement strand
AACGCAGAATCACTCTTGCCAACAAGCGCTACTTTGGACTGAGTAGGTGCTCAAGAAATAATAAGACGCAACGGTAAAAACTACAATCAGCAGTAGTCACAAGCGATCAACCTATCGCAGTAGTGCAGCGATGAAGCCATGCCAGGGATGTGGAGGAAAACATGCACGTGCCAAATGTCCTTACCTTGAGACTCTATGCTCTTCATGTGGAATCAAAGGGCATCTACAGCGCGTTTGACGATAAACGAGCTCATCCCACACTTCAAATGCCCATCGACAAGATTAACACAAGAAGTCAGACTCAACGCAACAAAATTCTACTACTCGTGGATTTAAAGAAATCCACTACCATCACAATCAATGGACGACCCTGCACATTTGAAGCCGATTCTGAATCCAACTACATAACTATGTTATCATCGACATTCGAGCGCGTGTGGGCGGGCGCTAATCCAAAATTATACAAATGTGAACTACAGCTCGTTGACTTCCAAGGCAATCACATTCCAATAAAGGGCATAGTGGATGTGCCAATTAACTACAACAGCAGATTAGTAAACGATCTTCCAGTTGTCGTCACTGTTGGTAATCGATCTAATGCACTAGGGTGCAACTGGTTTGGACCGTCGCATACCATTGTCAACTCATGGTCTTGTAGAAGCTGAATTAGAACGCCTAACATCTCAGGGTATATTAGAAGCAACTGAATATTTCGAATGGGCAACGCCAATTGTGCCCGTTCCCAAGAGTAACGGTTCGATCAGAATTTGTGGTGATTATAAATCAATACTCAATAAGGCACTTACACCAAACTTTTTTCAAATTCCGGCTGTCAGCATATTAATCTCATCAATTGAAGGGGGGCAGCGTCTTCGCAAAATTGGATCTAGCGCAAGCATATCAGCAATCATGGGAAAATCTGAGCAAGAGTTAGCACATCGCCTGGAAAAAGTTTTTCTTCGATTTGAGAGGGCTGGCCTTCGCTCGCATACAGATAAATGTAAATTCAACGAGCCAACGAGCGAATTTCTAGGATTTAAGGGAAATTGAAAGCTATTCAAAACGCACCACCGCCAAGCGATGAAAAACAACTACACGCGTTTTTAGGGCTTCTCATCTTCTACCACAGTTTTTTGCCACATAAAGCAACAATTGCTGAGCCCTTACATCGCCTGCTCGACAAAAATTGCAAATGGTTGTGGACGTCGCATCATCAAGACGTTTTTGAGCAACTCAAACAACTTATCGTGTCTGATCGTGTTCTTGTCCACTACGACGAGAAGCTACCTCTTGTGCTTGTTTGTGATGCACCGCCTTTTGGAGTTGGTGCAGTCTTGAGCCATCGTATGCAAGACGGTTCTGAAAGCCCAGCAGCTTTTTACTCTCGCTCATTAAACAAAACTGAAAGGAACTATGCACAAATTGATCGGCAAGCTGTAGCAACAACTGCTGGTGTCAAGAAATTCAATGACTACTTATACGGTAGGCGTTTCACGATTATCACCGATTATCGTCCCCTACTTGGTATTTTTAATTCAACAAAGCCTACTCCCGCAGTCATTTCTAATCAAATGCTTTCTCAACACTAACGACTTTGAAACCATTAATCGGTCTGGAAGCAGAATGGGAAATGCTGATTTTCTTAGCCGTTCTCATGTCGATACATACACCAAAAACGATGAGGAAAGATCTGTAGTGTTGATGATAGAAATGACCACACATCCAGTGCTCGATGTCAAACAAGTCGCTTCCCTCACAGCAAAAGACTCCGATACTTCTATT
>NW_023470873.1:0-2916 GCF_013731165.1 Rhagoletis pomonella | reverse complement strand
TTCTGTTTCTTTTATTCATCAACGATCTTCCAAATATTTTGAAGTATTTGAATTGCTTAATGTATGCAGACGACGTTACGTTATTTTAGTTCATTGGTGCTCCAGGAGACAGGGAACAATTACAGGCGGACCTTAGTAACGTGTTTAAATGGTGCGAAGTAAATTCTATGTAACTTAACTTGAAAAAGTGTCAATTTATGTGTTTCTCTAGAAGACCCTTTCAAACATATAGCTACCGCATTTGTGAACATAGTGTTGACTAAATTACCTGATTAGATCTAGGCGTAACCATGGACCCTAATCTTGAATTCAAATACCATATAAACTCTTGTATTAATAGAGCCAATGGCGTCTTGGCTTTCAGCAAACGTTGGTATGGTCCCTTTTTATTGAACCAGATCACGTTTTGTATTCCTTCTAGACCTTCTAGACATTACAAACCCATTAAGCTAACTATTTGTAGGGCAAAATTTAAAATGCATGATGCTTTTCGTTGCCTATGCCAGGACTTTAATAAGCAGTGAGTGGAGCCTTGTGTCACGGCAGAAAGAGAGGGAGCTTCGGTAGGGCCACTCCGACTTATTCGGTTTAAGGGCTCACTGAAGTCTGCAGCGTCTGTTCACCAGTAGGTGCGACTGCAAGCGGGTGTCTGTCTTGGAGCAAGCGGCTCGCTATATAAATAAACGTGTATTTGGTTAAGAAATCACCCCCGTGCCAGCAATGGAATGTGCGATGGGTTTGGGACCCGCTATATAAACACCCTTCCAGTGAAGAAGCGAAAAAATGCCTCGCATGAGACAACCCAATTCGGTGTTTGATCTGTGGTGGGAGAGAGACTCCGTCGCCGAGTACTGTCGTTCACCCCGGTGGACGAGCGTCTAGCCATAATCCGCATCAAAGCGTGATTCTTCAACATCTCACTCATCTGCGCCCATGCCCCGATGGAAGAGAAGGATGAGGTATCCAAGGATCTCTTCTATGAGCGCTTGAAGCACACGTACGAGTTCTGCCCCTGCCACGATATCAAAGTCGTGCTTGGCGACTTCAATGCCAGGGTGGGCAAGGAAGGTATCTTTGGAACCACCGACGGAAAATTCAGCCTCCACGACGAAACGTCCGACAACGGACTGAGGCTGATCGATTTCGCCGGGGACCGAAACAAGGTAGTATGCAGTACTAGGTTCAAGCATAAAAAGATTCATCAAACTACGTGGCTGTCTCCGGATCGAAAAATGAGACACCAAATCAACCATGTTGTGATAGATGGAAGGCATGCTTCCAGTGTTTTGGACGTACGTAAACTCCGAGGCCCAAACATCGACTCGGACCACTATCTTTTTGCAGCCAAGATACGCACCCGCCTCTTTGCAGCAAAAAATGTGCGCCCGAATATGAAAGGAAAGCTTAACGACGAAAAGCTGCAATCACAACCGACAGCCAATGCATTCGCTACTCGACTCTCACACCTGCTCTCAGAGAGCACTCTTCAACAAACCAACATGTGCGAGCAGTGGGACCACATTTCCCGCCGGCGAAGAAGTGGTCGTATTTTAGCGAGCCCGAAAGAACAACTGGTGCGATGAGGGGTGCTAGGAAGCTGCAGAGAAAAAAGATGCCGCCTACAGGGCCACGCTGCGATCGAGCGCAACTCGCGCTATGTGGGACCGCTATAGGGATCTGAAGAGGGAAACGAGACGTATTTGCCGCAATAAGAAGAGAGAGAGGCGACTTACGGAAGGTTTCAAGACCAGGGCGTACTCCTGTAAGAACAAAAATGGCGACCTAGTTACCGATGTTCAGAACGTACTTAAATTATGGCGGAGCAATTTTTCACGCTACTAAATGGTAGCAGCACGGAATGTTGTGGAGAAGAAGAACCCGAGCCTCCAGTTGATGATGACGGATGGTCTCCTCCGCCTGACCATGAAGAGGTACGAATAGCAATAACGCGGCTGAAAAACAACAAAGCTGCTGGAGCTGACAGCTTGTCAGCTGAGTTGTTCAAGTACGGTGGCGAGGAGTGGATAAGGTGCCTGCATCAACTCTTATACAGAATATGGTCCGATGAACGCATGCCCGACGACTGACATTTAAGTATGCTCTGCCCAATCCACAAGAAAGGCAACCCCGCCATTCGCGCCAACTACCGCGGGATCAGCCTTTTAAGCATAGGTTACAAGGTCTTATCGAGCGTATTGTGTGAAAGACTGAAGCCCACCGTCAATGAACTGATTGGGCCTTATCAGTGTAGCTTTAGGCCTGGAAAATCCACCATAGACCCGCGAGAAAATAATCGACACTCTCCACCTATTTGTCGACTTTAAAGCCACTTTCGACAGCACTAAAAGGAGTTGCCTATACGCCGCTATGTCTGAATTTGGCATCCCCGCTAAACTGGTACGGCTGTGTAAAATGACGTTGAGCAATACCACCAGCTCCGTCAGAATTGGGAAAGACCTCTGCGAGTCGTTCGGCACCAAACTGGGCTTCAGACAGGGCGACTCTCTTTCATGTGACTTCTTTAATCTGATGTTGGAGAAGATAATAAGAGCTGCAGAACTGAACCGCTCAGGAGCAATTTACTACAAGAGCGTGCAGTTTCTGGCTTATGCCGATGACATCGATATCATCGGTATCAAAAACCGCGAAGTCTGTTCTGCCTTTTCCAGGTTGGATAAGGAAGCAAAACGAATGGGTCTGGTGGTAACCGAGGACAACACGAAGTATCTCCTGTCATCAAATAAACAGTTAGCGCATTCGCGCCTTGGCACCCACGTCAATGTTGATAGTTATAATTTCGAGAAAGTAGAGAATTTCGTTTACTTGGGAACCATCATTACCACCGGTAATAATGTCAGCATGGAAGTCCAACGCAGAATCACTCTTGCCAACAAGCGCTACTTTGGACTGAGTAGG
>NW_023470872.1:0-4709 GCF_013731165.1 Rhagoletis pomonella | reverse complement strand
TAAAAAAGTTTAATTAAATTAATACGCGGAAACGTCTGAACGGCTTTTATTAATTATTAATTAATTATTAATTAATCCCAACGGCTTTTTACCCTCCATTCCCGTCCAACCGACACGAGGGGCGCAGTCCGCATGACGTACGGAACCTTTTTTTTTTTTTAGTTTTTTCGTGCCGAGTAGTGGAAACAGGAGTTTGTTAAGTGTCGAGTTCTAAAACTATTCAGCTACAGAATCAAATTCATCAGCTGATTGGATATGCTAAAGATAGTATTTCAATTATTGAGAGTGGAAATAATAGTTTTCTTTATAGTAAAAATCGAGTCCGATACGTCAAACGTGCTGGAATGACAGTTAAAATCTTGACATAAACCACGGAATGATTCGTTTAGTTCAAAATTAGTTTTGCATGGCTTTAAAAATAGAGGTCGAAAGTGTCTTGACATTCGAGAAGGAACATTAAAATTTACCTCAGCCAGGAGGGCCGGGCTATTAATCAAGCCTGTCATTAATTTTACGATAAATATTATACCCAGCATTTCTCTACGACTTGCGAGTGTAGGCAAATTTATGAGCTTTAGACGACTTGTGTAAGGGGGGAGATTGTAATCTGAATCCCAGTTAAAATTACGCAATGCAAAAAGCAAGAATTGTTTTTGAATTGATTCAATCCTTTCTGAGTGAACTTGGTAGCGGGGATTCCAAACAAGAGATCCGTATTCTAGTATAGGTCTAACTAAACTGGTAAAAAGAGCTTTTGTAACATAAGGATCTTTGAACTCTTTAGACCATCGCCTTACAAATGCAAAAACGCCTTTGGCTTTATTGACTGTAACATTAATATGAAGGTTGAAATTCAGTTTGGAATCCATTGTGATACCAAGATCGACAAAATTGGATACCTGCTCCAGATTATAATTTGATATTGAATAAACAGCTGGTTGAACAGCCCTCCGAGAGAAACACATAACTTTACATTTTTGAAGGTTTAGTGGCATATAGTTTGTATTACACCAACTAACCACGTTGTTCAGATCCGCTTGTAACAAAGACCTTTCTTCGATAGAGGACAATGTTTTAAAAAGTTTCACATCATCGGCATACATTAAAATTTTTGAATGTTTTATTATAGAAGAAATATCATTAATGAATATCAGGAACAGAATCGGACCAAGGTGGCTTCCCTGAGGAACTCCTGAAGAAACTTTAATGATGTTGGAAGAACAATTATTAACAATAACTCTTTGTGTTCTATCAGAGAGGTAAGATGAGATCCATTGAAGAAGACTGGGCTGAAAGCCGATTAGGTCGAGTTTACGGATGAGTAACGAGTGACATACTTTGTCAAAAGCTTTACTGAAATCGGTGTAAATTACGTCGGTATGAGCATTTTCTCTAAAACCGTTTGAGACATGAGTTGTAAACTCCAATAAATTAGTCATAGTAGATTTTACTTTAGAAAACCCGTGTTGAGATTGTGTAATTGAAGAAGATATAGAATATGTCAGCTGGTTAACAATAATTGCTTCGAATAATTTGGGGATAGCGGAGAGTTTCGCTATGCCTCGATAGTTTTCTATAGACGACCTGCTGCCGTTTTTGTGAAGTGGTATTATGAAAGACTCCTTCCAGGCTGACGGAAAAACGCCATGTTTAAGTGACAAATTGAATAGAGTTGTTAAAGGCTCGCAGATGTTCTCAGCACAGTTTTTAAGAAAACAGGTCGGAATATGATCAGGTCCAGGCCTAAATGACGCTTTTAAGGTTTTTAAAGAGTGTAAAACTTCATCGGAAGATATTACTGGAATATAAGCAGAGTTGATTGGACAAAGCTCGTACGGATAGTCTCCACTTATAGGGAAGTCTACAGAATAATTGGACCTAAAGAACCGAGCAAACATGTTGGCAATGAGTTGGCTGTCGCTAGATACAGTGTTGCGATAATGCATAGCGGACGGAAAACCATGTGCCTTACGCTTTGAATTTACGAAACCATAAAATGATTTAGGATTGTTAATTAAATTCTTCTTAATTTTACATAAATATGAATTATAACATTTCTTATTTAATGCAAAGTAGCTATGCCGCAAAACTGAGTACCTTAGGTAATCACTGTGTAAGCCCGTTCTTTTATACAGTTTAAAAGAGTGCGACTTTTTATTTTTCAATTTTTTAAGCTCTTTAGTGAACCATAATTGTATTGGTTCTTCATGAACAATATTACGTATTGGCACATACTTTCGAAACAAATTGAAAACAGTATCATTAAAGTGCTCAACGCTACGCTCCACGTCATCTCTATATATTGGCCAAGATAACTTTGAAAGTTCTTTGTTAATTTTCCTGAAATTTGCTTTCGCAAAAACATATCTAGTACTTGAACTTGACTTATTATTATGTATTTCATTTATGATTTCGTAGCTTAACCAAGAGCAGGATGGTATGCATCTTCCGGCAAAACTAGGGGATCACACCGATTAATAGAAGCCTTCGGAACATCATCAACGTAAACGAGATCCAAGACCTTTCCAAACTTATTTGGACATATATTTATTTGTTTGAGGCAAAGTTCAGCCATTTCCTCCAGAAATACATTGTAACTATCTCTATATGAAACTGGTACAACATCGGTGTCAATGATGTTCCATGAAATATGTGGCAGATTTAAATCGCCCAAAACAATCATAGAATCGGATGCCGTAAGCATTGCATTTACGGTCTCAAGTAAAGAAACTAGCTGCATATATACCGATACGGCAGAATTAGGAGGGATGTAGCAAAGAGCTAAATAAATATAAGTCTTTCCAGCCTGTACACGTATACATTTAAATTCGGTATATTCAATGACAGGAAGACTAACTTCCTCGGATGGTATCGATGAATGCACCGCAAAAAGAACACCACCGCCGATTCTGCCCACGCGGTCACTCCTGTATATTTGATATTCATTTGGAAGAATTTCGGAATTAAAAATATGAGGTTTGAGCCATGTTTCGGTCAAGGAAATAATATTATAATTGCAGTCAAAACCTTTTAAATATAAGTCAGTTAATTTGGTATTCAAACCTCTAACGTTTTGATAGTAAATACTTAAATTAGACTTGCGAGTTAGTTTTTTGAATCCGAATTAAGATTAGAAATTTTAGCTACGTTATTATTACTTTTATTAGGTTTATACTCAAACTCGCGAACAAACGCTCCGGTCGGCCAAAATGAACTATTTAGTAGTGAATCAAAATCTTCGGAAGCTACATCAATTTTAAAAGATGAAATATCGCGATCGTATTTAAAATTAAATTTACGAATAAATACATCTTTAGTTCTAATTTTAGTCGATATGTATGACTTTATATCATCCGAAGAAGTATCTTTAGCAAATCTAGAGAAAAAGATTGATCTTCTCGGAGGAATTACAACCAACTTTTTGGTAATGATGTCTGATGTGCGGGGCTCCGAATTATTCGGAGGAACTAAGTTAGACAGTGGAGTTTGAGATGTTGATGGCAACACTGTTAAATCAACTGTTTGACTATTTTTAGAAGTAGACCTAGTGGATATGGCTTTAGAAATCGGAGGCTCCAATGCCTGAGGGCATGGAGAAGATAAATTAATAAGTTCTAAGGACTGGGATGGAGGATTTTTTTTACTAGAATCCGTGGCTGTCTTTTTAGGTGGACTAATAACATGCCCACCTTTATTTTCTCGGCTATCTTCAGAGTGTGGAGGGTCGTCGAGACAAGTGAAAGACCTAAACATTTTTTCGTAATGCTTAAATTTCTCAATAAGCGCCGACAGATCCTTCCCGATCTCAGAAAAACCATTTCTGGACTGCCTGAAGAATTTAAATAAATCAACTTCGGTTGATCTACATTTTTGACAAGACCAACGAAGACCCTTACCCTCGTTAATAGCGTCTAAAACTCTACCGCTCAAACCAGCACATTTTATATGGGCAATCCCATCGCAGAGCCAGCATGACACATAGGAGTCGCTTTTAACGTGGCAATTGGTGTAAATACACGACATGTTTAAAATTATATTTATTTTTAGGTTTTAGAAGCAAAAAAGCAAAAACGGTTTTGAAAACGATGTATTAATCAGTGAACCAATCAGCTGGTAAATATCAGTTAGCGAACAGTTTTAGATGCACTGTATATTTGACACCTAATAAACACAACGCAAACAGCTGTGACAAAGATGAAACAGCAGAAATGACAAAAAGACAAAAAGAGCAAAATCAATGTGCACAAACAAAAACAATTGTTCAACAACAATATATTATATGAAACAAAATACTCGGCACATGCAATTAAGAATATCAAGTTAAATTAATCAAATTTACGGGAAATTTTGATGTTTTACTTATCTTTAAATTGTGCACCAGAAGTTTATTAACACTTTTTTTAATTTTTTACTTTAATAAGCGTAAACAGCTTTATCAAACACAAAATTTAAACAGATCACAGAAAAACACAGCTTCACAGCTTGACGTTTGCGTTCTACTTTGTCTGAAATACAACTGAAATTTTGCAAGCAGTTAGCTTATGACCTACAGTGGTAAATAGGCTAATTTTTTGGAAGAGTTGCCACCTGTTAAAAAAGCTTAATTAAGTTAATACGCGGCAACGACTGAACAGATTTGCATGAAAATTGGCTCAGGGAAAGCTTATGACCTAAGTTGGAAAATAGGCTAATATATTAAGAGTTGCCAC
>NW_023470871.1:0-4710 GCF_013731165.1 Rhagoletis pomonella | reverse complement strand
TAAATTTGGTCATTTTATATGTTGTATTAAATTCATGTACATTTTTTTCCTACAGAAATAAATAGTTGTTACCAGGCCATCCGGCACTATTATATTTCATCGCCTTTTGATCTCACGACACTACACCTTGTTTAATACACCCATGATACAAATATTTAAAGGTAAAACCGCTTGCTCAATTCGTCGGCCATCATTTATTTTTTGAAGTTTGTCTATTTTATAAAATTGAAATTTTGAGAGCAACTCAAATGCCAAATAAAAGTAAAACAAAAAAGAAATAGATGAAAATATTGAAGTTTTCATTTATTTGAGACTGAAAATGAGAATGTATTTGTGAGATTGGAAATTTGAAAACATTTTTGTAATGTTAGCAAACTTCAAAAATGTTTAGGCTGCCTCTCAGCGGTTTTATCTTCAGATTTTTGTATCATGGATACACTTTGGTCGAGATATCACGAACAAGTTTTCCTTTGTTTATTTTTACTTAAAATCCTTAAATATGTATCTTGATTTCTGTAGAATACGTATTCATTTTTTTAACGATTTTAAAAAAAGGGAGGACAGTCGGATCTACGTAACCAGAACGACCTAAATGAGCACTAAAGTCGGTTGTATTTTTTGCTCAAAATTACTTGTTATTATTCAGATACAGTTTCGCTACTATTTAGAGATTTCTCGACATACTTGTTCACATTTCCGGTTTTTATTATTTTTCTTATTAGTCATTTATATGTTTAGGACTTACTGTGGGTGCTTTAAGATTCATTTTGTAAATATGTATGTATATATAAAAAACAATTGCGATATTTTATTTTGTTTTAAATTATGAATTTTATTCGTGCAATTTTTTATGTTTAATAGTTTTGAGATTTTTTTGGTTCTGTTGTATTCTTTTATTGCATACCTTAAACTCTTACTTTAAGTTATAATGTTGAAGATATGCCTTCTGCCTTTGTCAAGCACTTATGCTAGGTGCGAGAAATTTAGCATATGCGCGTAAGAGCATAGAGTAGGTATAGGGCTGTGCTGCCGCGATTCTCCAACATCTTGTCAAAGGAGAAAACATATTGGTGGCGGAATCCATCGTAGTCCGATCTTTCATAAAATCTACAAAAAAGCGATCACTGAATCTGAACTGCTATGAACGTGTTTATTCAAAGCAACCACTGCGTTTGTAGCTACTCGAATTTAATAGCATTTTCGTAGATTTCACGAAAAATCGGACTACGATGGATCCTATGACAGCCTTGCTTAGTTCGTGCCAATATAGCAACTCAGTTACCAGGTTTCAGTCGGAATCGAATATGCATATATGCATGCACGTTCTGCAGAACGATAAATATTTTGTAAATGTGTGCTCTGTCCGCTAACGAATTCCAGGCATGTGTGAAATATCGCATGTGAAGCCTCCGTCTGACTTAACGATTGTCAAAGGCATGCCAGAAGACGTTTCATCATATGTTTTCGACCATCGTCTTCTTCGAGTAAGTTCATCGATTCCAAAAACTTTACAACCTCTATATGCCAGCAGCCCTTAGTGTTTTTGCCAATGACATGGCGCTATTGCACTGTTAATAACCAAATTTAGCCGCAGTTGCATTCACACGTGATATAACAGCTATTGTCGGCATGTGGGAATGCCCAGGAGATGGCGTTTGTTCAGCTATCGAAATCATTACAACGACGGCGGTGGGCAGTACTGCTGGAACTTATTTACCACACCAGTGTTTGTGGCGTTTTGTTCTGCAACAATAGCCTGCAATGATGACATGTCATATAATGTCGATGAACAAAGATATAAAATTGAAAACGACTAACCTTATTCCCGGCCGATTGGGAGACCACCCTTGGTCACGACCAGAACGCATTCACCAAGAGGAAAAACCGCAGGGATTGCAGTAGTTCTTGCAATCACCGTTGATGATGCTGTGCTTGTAACTAATAGTCTGAAAAGACAGAAAATTGCATTAATCAAATGTTAAACACATATAAATAAATTTCAATAATTTGTTTACCATTTCACAAACCGAATTACCAAGAAATAGAAACTCACCGCGATGCGATACAGAAATAAAAACCAACAGGGGTGCATTTTCTTGGTAAACAACACAAGCGCTCAGAGCAATCTGATCCACAATTTTATTTTCTGAAAAATAAGACTTGAAAAGAGTTTTTAAACATGATTATCACATTATCTAATTAGCGCACACTATCGAGTTTATTTCTAGTAGAATATAATTGTATTATATCAGACTTTTTTTCAATGTTTTCTAATATTCGTTCTTTTGGAATGCAAAAGCAACCATGCGCTCAATTTCTTGTACGGAAATTTGGCCCCCATAAAGGACTTTCACCACGAAACAGCTACAAAAACAAAAACCTTTTCTACTGGTATACTGTGGTTACGACTTAACTGCAGCTGCCGCCGAAACTAAATTTTAAGTTAGTACTTAGCCATGATTCAATAATACAAGGTTCGATAAACTGACAGTTGTCTCTCTCGCACCGCTCCCTTAGCAGTGGCACCGTGTTGCTTCTTTGCAAATTTACTTGGAAAAAGTGTAGTTTTGCGTGAATAGAAGTATAAGCTTTTTTGCAATATGTTTATTTGTATATGCATATGAAGCACATTTAACTGGTGAAAACATAAATTGTTTTTAAATTGGATGTTTACATAAATCTCGTAGTAGTTTTATTTAAATTTTGAGTCCTTTTGGAGTTTTTATACATCTAAATAGCACATAAATTACGTCATTCATGTAGATATATTAATATTTCGTTCAATATTTCGTTTAAAATGACAGATTTCCTGCAAATACATTAGAATTTACAAAAGAAATTTCACTACTAACTGCCTACTTTGCGCACTTTTCTACTACCAAGGGATTGCATTCTTCCCAATTATATGTCCTTCGTAAATGCAACCTTTTGTAAGGGAGTGTCAAACCGCGGCTGTCAATAATTAACTAACCTTGTTTTATTGAATCATGGTACTTAGCCATGAACCTAAAATACAAGATCACGTAAGAACGCGACGTTGTATTTGTAACTGGTTTTGAGAAAAAAGTTTGCGTAGGCGGGTTCGTCAGCTGAGCGTTTGTTTACATCACAAGCACCACTATTTTACACTTTTGGGGCCGGTTGTTCAATGTCTCATTAACACTAATCGGAGGTAAAAGCTCTGGTTAAGTACAACGACTGCTAATTTTGGTTTTCGTTGTTTTCTTTGCTTTGTTTACTTTTCGCTCGTTTTCCAGTGAAACAAGATGGCGCAGAACCCGCTAGAAAAAATCGACTTTTTTCACTCTCTTGTTCTTACGTGCTCTTGTGTCTTTCGTTCATGGTACTTACAGGCTAACCTAATATTCACGCACGCCGCCAATTTATTGTCAAAAATTTCTCAAGCACATGCAACTTGTATGAGATCAACCGAAATTGAACGGCGTACGTATGAAGCTAACTCAATTTCCAATTTTTGTTCTGCGTGACATTTTGATTTGACGTTTCGCTCAATGAAATCAAATGCAAACGCATGCAAGTCAAATTCGGGTGATGCAAAAAAACAAATTCGACGGCATGCGTACCAAAACGCAAGCCGCGAATATTAGGTTAGCCAGAAAAGTCGAAACTAAGGCTTTCTGCACATTGGTCGTCCAATCATAGTTGCATTATCGTCACAATCATGATGCAGCGATTACATAACGACTACACTTTCGCACACTCGGTCGTGATATTTCAATTCATTTGGCGTCTAAAAATTCACTTGAAGCAGGTATTTTCTGTTTTCTGGTTGATATTTTCGCGAAATATTTACAAAAACCTGCAATTTTTAAAATAAAGACTGTGCTGCAAGAATACTAGACATCATTTTTCAGTAATATCCCTTCTTTTCTTTTCCTGAAACGTGTTTTGTGCATGCACACAGAGACTTTTTGCAATTTCGTCATATTTAGCAATTTAGACGTACTCACACACAGCCTTAGTTGTGAACTAAATATGACTATGAATATGCGCCAACGTATTTGTCAATGTTATTATTACTTATTAACATTTTTATTTTTAATATTTTCATTGAGCTTTGTACCACGATTGTTTATAAGGAAAAATTGAAAAAGCAACAAAGTCGGATGATAATTGAACCAGATATCTATCAGGATCATATCGTTGTTGTTGAATTTGCGAGCAAAATTTTTATGCGGATCCCGATTGTTGCCTAAGAAAACATAGCTAGAGTTGCGGCAGAGTTGCATTGGCTTTAGTATATCAAGTTTATTCAGTGAAATCGGTGGAGAAATTTATCAGAAATGTGTAAACGAGTTTCCATACAAATTTTGACAGTTCATTTATAAGGTTTACACAATTATAAGTTTATACGGTTTACAATGCATTTATAAGGTCTTATGAATACCCTTACTATTTTTCAAAAGTGCATAAAAATACCTTTAACTTGATGTATGTTATGTTGCAAAAATTCCTTTGCGTAGGCGGCCTTTGACCGCGCTTAGGGAGTATAACCTTTACTACTCAGAATTCTCCTTTCTGTGTTGCCAGGTAAAAGGCACAGAACTTCTTTCTACGTAGGCGGCGATTAGGGATTATAACCCTCACGAAGTAGAATTCACCTTTCTGTGCTGCCGAAGAAGAGGGCTGAACCACTTTTGCGGAGAACACTTTTATGCGTAGGCGGCCTTTGGCCGCACTTAGGGAGTA
>NW_023470870.1:2202-4710 GCF_013731165.1 Rhagoletis pomonella | reverse complement strand
GTAAACTCTTCCATCTAACCACCTTCCCAACTAAGTTCGGTCCATTCCTGGATAATTTTATAGGGCTGTATAGGGCATTTTTATAACGCGCCCTTGATAGGTTATGGGCACTGATGAGTGCTGAAAGAATCCACTCGAACCCAGCATCGGTGTGCACTGGTTTAACTCGAATCTTCTGAAATTCCGCAGTGCACCTAATTGGAAGTATACTATTTAAGTCCGCGGGGAGTTTTGTACCACCTCTGTATGCGGAGAGCTATACAGAGCCTCGTGAGACAACTCCAGAGGAGTTATGATGCATCAAACGGGAGTGTTGAGCATGACTTGGGGTGCCAGCAATTAACTGCTTTAGTAGGTTTTGTTCTGCGGCAGTTGAGAAGTGCATATGCATAAATGCATAATGCAAATGTGAAATGTTTGCACCTAAAGCTTTGCACATGCTTGTATTTATATACAATCGTGCTTTATATCCGGTTTGGTACCAGTTGCTTGGGGTGTAGCATACCTTTAGGCACTAGGTGTTATTAGTCGCCTAAACACGCAGCTTACAACGTCCGGATATTTACATTGCATAAATCTCTGATTGAGAAATGGTGGAGCAGCATCCGATTGGTATCGATTTTTTTAAAGTTCGGCCCACATAAGCCAGCCCAGATTTTCCATTTTCAAGTTTTTATCCATCATTATACCAAACCTTCGGACAACCTTTTCCGAATAGGCTCCCTGTACACCAGAGAGCTCGATCTGCGATGGATACCTCAACCTTTTTGGGATTTCTAGTTTTGGAGTTTTAAATAGCAAACTTTGTAAAGACCTTCATATGGCCCTACGATACTGTACTATTTTTAAGAAGAACATATCGATGGCTGAGTGGAAGATCGACCTATCTCGGAAGCCAGTTCGAAAACGCCCTATCTCAGACAACTTTTCAAGAACATGATCCCTTTTCTTGTATTGCACAGTGTAGTTTAAAAGTATTTTGTATTTAAATAAAATCTTATATTTATTATTTTATATTAATTGCCTTACGTGCACGTCCATGATTGCGAACGGCCAAGCAGAGCAGGATCACCAAGCTCAAAACATTATTCGACGACTTCTTAGAGAACATTTTCGAAGACTTTTGTTTTTTCGTAAGAACCACAAGCGGAAATACTGCCTTTACGGGGGTTGTTGGAAAAGTTTTCACGATTTCACGATTTCACGCGTTTATCACTTTCACTTCAATAGTATTAAGCAGCTCTATTGAGCTCTATTTCTCCTCAAAAATTTGCACTTCACTCGTCACTCGGCGTATTGTGCGCGTGTGGCTGGCAATTTCAGGTATTTAATTTGTGCCGAAATTAAATTGTATGGCCAAGCAAAAATGTTTTCCATTAATTTAGACAGTCACTTGATTTGCACCAAATACGAAAAATTGCTACTAAATTTTAGATTTATGCGCTTGCTGCTCTTCGACTTTTGGCTTCTTGCTGCTGCCGCAGTTGCCACCAGTTCTTTTCTTCTTTTGTACAAAACCAAATGCAAAGGCACACTGATTTTATATGCTCTTTTCACAATCAAGTTCGGTGAGCCAATAGACCAGAAAAAGCAGCGATACTCAAATTAGTACGATAGTTAGGCAGCGGCGGGTGGGAGATGCAAGATGGGAGACGGCAGGCAAGAACCGATCAGACGGCCAGCCGGATAGGAAAGCAGATGGCTTGATTTCTTCACGCTGTTTCGAAACAATAGATCGCTTCATGGTGAAATAATAATAAGGTGTTGTCACTTAGGGGGTGGTTGTTGTAGTTTTGGCAATTTCGGCATACCAGCGTTACAATAATGCCTACTCTATTTATTCCAATTTCCTTTCTGGGCAAAATAGAACAAAAAATGTAGCAGACAACAATCTTGTGAAAAAAGTAAGCGTAGGTATCACTATTTCTTTGAGTCTCCTTTTCTCTGACTTTTCGTTTCAAATTTATTGGAAAATCTGAGCGATAGTTTGCAATAATTGTGATTTTGTAAGTAAATTTTTGCTAAAATATATACATATATATGTGCATATTGATGAAATTTGTTTGTTTGTATATTTCTTCAAGTTGTTGTTTATATATTTCTTCAAGTAGGTTGAGCTATTATCCCGCAAAAAGCAGCGATTTATTCAAGATAATTCCAGGTAAGTTTCGCAAACTAAATGCATTCACCAAACTAATGTATTTTTCTCACAAAAGGTTTTTAGAACAGCACCTTTTAAGTTTTAGAGCTGGCTACAGTTGTTTATTGGGGCAGTGTCTCATCAGCGGCGCTACCAACAGCGGTGTTATAAGCAAGTTCCAGGTAGGAAATTGTTAAATCCAACATATTTATATCATCAGAATCTAACCAGTCTTTATGTTTGTGTTTCTTCCATAAGATTTTTGGAGCAGTGTCTCGCCAAGCTGCGCTACCAGCAGCGTTTTAATAAGCAAGTTCCAGATAGGAAATTATGAAATCCAAAACATTTATATTATCAGACCTTAACCA
>NW_023470870.1:0-2192 GCF_013731165.1 Rhagoletis pomonella | reverse complement strand
TCAGACCTTAACCAGTCTTTATGTTTGTGTTTCTTCCAACAGATTTTTGGAGTAGTGCACACCAGCAGCATCATCACCTTCTACAACTAGGGATTTTTCAATTGCGTTTCAGGTAAGAATTTAGCAATTGCCAATGAATCAAATTGGTAACTTATTTTTTTATTTGTTTTTGGCTTACACCATCTTGTAATGATATAATTATTAATACACCATGGCTCACACTAATCACGGATTCGGTACTTATCTCCAAGCGTTTCCGCTCGGATGACTATGATGAGGGACTTCGGTCTAGCCACTTAAACGTATAATTATTTAATAATATAACAGATAGAATTTAGATGTGTAAGTTTTAAATGGTAACGAAAATATAGTTTGTAATAAAATTCCCGTCAAAGTTAAGTTATTTAAAAACTTAGTACGCATATATACTTCAGAACTTAAGGAAAAAAATACAAATAAAATTCCATACTTGATATGTTATTTTTATTAGAAGTTAAATATAATTAAATAAAGAGAACAGTTTAATTTTATTTGTTTTAATAAGAATAAATGAAGGGCGGAAAATAGTTTTTATTTTTTTTTTTAATTTTAACCTACCTCTTATGTATGTGGTACGTCTACGTGGCCTTTTAAGTTTTATATATAATAATTTTGAGGTAGAAAAATAAAACTGAATAATTATTATAACGCTAGCTTAGAGTGAAAAGTTGCTAAGTCCAATTTTTATGAAAACTCATATTTTGATATAGGAGGCTAGAGAAATTGAATACGCATAAGCAATAAACGGAAAATTTGCTAAGTCCAAAAGAAGCACCGCAAATCCGATAAGGCCAAAATAATACGACATCTTTTAATAAATATCAAACCTTCTAATTCTTATGGAGTTTTGCTTTGCTTTAAACGCGCGAAATGTTTGATTCAAAGTCTTGCGAAGTAGTTAAAGAAAATGGCTATAGAAAGATTTTTTCCTCTCCTGTAAAATTTTTAAAATGGGACTTAGCAACTTTTCTTTCTAAGCTAGCGATAATCATTATTTTTGATGGAAATAAAAATAGTAATAATAATTTCTTTTGAGTGGAAACATAAATCTATTATTATACTAGTTTACACCAAAAATGTTTTATGGATGCCACTGATCTAAATTAGTTTACTTATAATGACTACGGTCCCGGTTTAAACTTAATACGTCCAGTTTTAAACTTAATTATTTGTTCATAATGTAGACAATGAACAGAATATCCTGCGCCTTGTGCCATTCAACGTGGGCAAGTACGAAGCTGAGATTTTTTAGAGTCCCTAAGGAAGAAATAAAAAAGAAAAAATGGATTGAGGCGTGTGGTGTAGAACTGCAGCCAAATGCAAGAGTTTGTCAGCTTCATTTCGAAGATGAAGACTACGAGATAGATGATTATGGTCAACGTAAGCGTTTATCAGGAGTAGCAGTTCCAATGAAGGTGGAATATTTAAAAAGTTGGGATGAGCCAGGTGGCAAATTTAAGAACTCGTCCACTCAAACAGAGTACGTTTTATGTATAACATTTGATACGTATGTATGTGCGAATAAAACTTTTATGTAACAGAACCGTCATCGAAAGCAGTTTCCAGCGGGAAAACGTCGCCTTGAAAAAGCAAGTTGAAAAATTGTTGGTTGAGGCAGCTAAAATGAAGGCGGAAATCGAGGAGCTTAGGGCGATGCGGACCAGTTTCCGTTCTGTTTTTACCCTGAATCAAGTGCGAAAACTAGAAACTCCCAGTAGACAAATGCGGTGGAAATATGAGGACATAGCGTGGGCATTGCCATTGAATGCAGCGGGCCCAAGGGCATATACTCATTTATACCGGAAAGGATTTCCTCTGCCTTCGGAGTCTACATTGGCGAGGTGGCTGCAAAAGCTAAAGTTCGACGACGGAATTCTACACTTCGTTATAGACGCAATGGAGGCCGTGAATGAAATATAATTGGTAGAGAGGCTTTGTGTTTTGGTATTTGATGAGATGAAGATTGCTTCGGCCTTTGAACATGATCCTCTCACGGATACTGTGAGATCGCCGAAGAAGTATGTTCAAATGGTGATAGCTAGGGACTTAAATGGTCCTGGAAGCAGCCCGTCTTCTATGCATTTGACTGCAAAATTACAAAAAGTATAATAGAAGAAATTATAGTTAATCTCTCTCGTGCTGGCTATCCCGTA
>NW_023470869.1:0-4710 GCF_013731165.1 Rhagoletis pomonella | reverse complement strand
GAAACCCGAGTCATTCCGGTACGTAGAACCGGCTGTCGTGGGAATGTCCAGCCTTCTGGTGCAGGATGCAGAATGAACTGCCGGCTAAAATAGCTCGCGCATCTCTCCGGGGCCGACGAAGCGTGGTAACCAAAGTCTATCTCGACTCTGTCGTCGCGCTTCGTCGGGTTGGACAACGACCTCGCGGTTGACCAAAGCTTGCTCACACCAGAGGCGAAGTTGCAGGTCTTCAGATGCTCTTCCCATTCCTTCCACTTATGTACGTTCACAAGTTACCGATTCTGCGAATTGAGATCTCTAATACAGGGATTTCCGGGATCGGCCTGACGAAGGTTGTCGCGCTCATCAGCTAGAAGAGCCGCTTCAGCAGGAAAATTCGGACGTGGATCCTTAATACATCCTGCTGGGATGAAGCGAGCTGCAGCAGCGGTGACAACCCTGCCGAACTTACGTTCGCCTACATGAACGTCGGTTGGTATGGGTAGTGCAGTGACGGTGCCCTCAGTAACATCCGTGAAGCCTTTCAAGTCAGCTTTGGAGAAGTTGACATAAGTCCGGCAATCCACGGAAGCAAAGTCGGTAGGTTTATCAATCGAGATGACTATGGGAAGATGGTCTGATGCTAGAGTCAGCATAGGTCGCCATGATACGCCGACGGTGAACAACCCGAAAATTCTAGGGGTTACCTTTGATAGCCTGCTCTCTTTCTCCGCGCACACAACCGCAGTTGTCAACAAAGTACAGAGCCGCAACAAGGTCCTCAGTCGCTCGCCGGCAGCACTTGGGGCAAAGACAAAGAAACGTTGCTGGCAACATACAAGGCAATTGGCCGGCCGGTTCTAAATTATGCTGCGCCAGTTTGGTCGCCGGGGACTAGTTGGACGCAGTGGATGAAGCTACAGACTTGTCAGAACGCCGCACTCCGGACAGCGACTGGGTGCCTTCTGATGACGCCTGAGCATCACCAACACAGTGAGGCCCAAGTGCTCCCCGTAGGGGAACACAACAAGATGCTCTGTAAGTAGTTTCTTGTGGGGTGTCACAGAAGTGAACACCCCAACAGACCACTGCTGGAGGAGGAGCCTCCGCCCAGGCACGTCAGGGGGCACCTATTCGTATACAAGGACGCAGTCCAGACCCACACAGACGATCCACTGGACCTAATGACGTACAGACGAGCGATCAACGACATTCATAGGGAGTCTGTCTCCACCTAGCTCGACTCCCGGCCTAGGAATGTCGTTATCAGAGCCCAATCACCACCTGTGGAAGAGACGGAGCTTCAGTTACCTAGAGACCCGCGTTACCCTGGCTCAGTTACGGTCTGGATATTGTAGCCGCCTAAACAGCTACCTGTCCAGACTCGACCCAAACATCCCAAATGAGTGCCCGGCATGTGGAGACTCCCCCCACGACACCAACCACCTCTTCACATGCCAGCTCAATCCGACTCAACTAACACCCCTCACCCTTTGGTCCGACCCCATCGAAACAGCTCGTTTCCTGGGCCTACCGTTAGTTGAGCTTGACGATAATGATTAAAAGTTGACCCGAAACAGGCGGGGCTTAGTAGAGCCGCTACAACAACAACAACAAATGATACGCTGTTTATCAGACCAGCGCTGACAATTGTTAGATCTGGCGAGCTGCAGCAGCTGCCCCTAATCCTGGTGGGTGCGTCGTCGTTCATTGTGCAGAATGTCGAATCGTCTATCTTGAGTGCCAAAGATCGTGGTGCGCGTTAAAATCACCAACTACCATACGGTTTTCACCTCTGAGTAGCGCACCTAATTCAGGGTGATATCCTGCCGGGCAGCTGGTGACACGGGTATGTATACCTTAAATATTTCGAGCTCAACGTCGCCTGACCGGATAGCAATACCCTGACATTCTAGGATGGTATCCCTGCGGTCGATGTCTGCTTCAATGAGACGATACTGCACGGTGTGGAGCGTGATGAATGTTAAACCTCCACCATTATCTCGCTCGCGATCTCGACGGTGCACGTTGTATCCGGCGCAATTCAACAGGGTTGAATTGCCGTGCAACTTCGTCTCTTGGACCGCAGCTATTAATATTCCATGCCTTCCCATAAAGACTGTTATCTCCTCGATCTTGCTCTGGAGTCCGTTACAGTTAAATTGTAGCACCTTTGTGTGCCTTGGGAGACCGATTGTGATGTGTGGTGTTAAGGAGTTGTGTTGCCTGCCGGTCCCCTGCTGCACGTGCTGCAAAAGGGGGTGCTACCTTGTGGTGGTGGTTGGAGGCGTCGCGGGGGAGGGGCCACGAATGACGTGGAGTTTGTATGCAGTCATCTCTGGCATACGCAGCAGGTGTAGATTTCTGGCCCTGAATTCGACTTTATGCCAGCCCTGAGCAGAAGGGTGCGGAGAAGGTGTAGCCCTAGGATCGAGCAACGTTTGATGGATTTCGCCGACCTAAACGGGGTTAGATCGCCGAAACAACAGCCCTTGTTCGGGTAAAACCCGACTCATTACGGTAGGTACGCTGTCGTGAGAATGAATGCTGGTGCAGTGTTTCGCTTAGATTGGGCACATCCGTCCCGAGGCTAAAAATTTTCCGCCGAAAAGTGGTTGGAACAAGCAAACAACACCTTGGTGAAGTTACCATGCACGTGGCCATCCCGAAATATGCAGCTAAGCGTACTAAATAATGATGAAAATGATTGCATAAACAAATAGAGAATCTATGTGCTAAACGCAATGTAATAGGAGTATTTTACTTGCCTTCCGTTTTTTAGTTAAATCTAGAAATAAACCGCTAAAAGCTCGCTATAAAATGCTGCTCAAAATATATTCTATGAAATAATTTTTGAAATAATTTGTTTGAAGTAAAAAAACACTTTTTAGTTTCTTCAAAGAATATGGTAGCTTGAATTTAAAAGAAAACGTCAAAAGCACAGTTTACGTCAAATGGGAGCAATGGCGGATAAGAAGTGAAGAAAAGTGTTCTCTGCAAAAGGTGTTCAGCTCCTTCGCAAAACAGAAAGAGAATTCTACTTTGTGAGGGTTATAATCCCTAAGTGCGGCCGAAGGCCCCACATCCCCACAGATTCTGTTAGTGGGGTTATACATATTCCACTTCAAACTGCTCAATTTCCTTCGGTAAATGCCGTGTTTCGCCCATTTTCAAACGGTTTCCTAGGGGTCTGTGGCCACACCTCTCCCCCTTCATCTTTAAATATTTGTATCATGGTGTAGACCCTTGACTACAAGTGTGTGCAATTTTTTTTTGGATCGGGTCACCCCTTTGGACGCAATACCCCGAAATAGGTGGGCCACTTACTAAACAGTATCCGAGAATTCTACTGCCTGAGAGTTATAATCCCTAAGAGCGGCCGAAGGCCGCCTACGCAGAAAGGTGTTCTCTGCAAAAGGTGTTCAGCCCCCCTTCTTTGGCAACACAGAATGGAGAATTCTACTGCCTGACGGTTATAATCCCTAAGTGCGGCCGAACGCCGCCTACGCAGAAAGGAATTCTACGCAAAAATACATTTCTTAAAAAGAACATTTTTTTTTATAAAAACTTGTTTTTTCTATTTTTAATTAACTATTTTATTCTTTATTCAAAATCACCCGATATCTAATTTGGCATAATTTCTTTTATTAAAAAATCCCACGGTTTCTGTTAGTTGGGTCATATTCCACTTCAAACTGCTCAGTTTGCCTAAGAAAATTCCGTTTTTCCCCCTATTTCAAACGGTTCCCTAGGGGCTTGTGGTAGGAGCCCAAGTTACGCCTTTTTAGAAAACGGGGACTGTCCCCTTTCTGGTGGGGTGAGTTTGGGGGCCCTGCCCCTGCCCCTCCGGGCCCCCCGCAAAAACGATGTGAGCGCTACTAAACATTTTCCGGCTTTAGAATCTGTAAACTGTTGTAGAAAAAATTTGCAAAATCTGCTTTTAGTCTGTACAAGCGGTGTTTTTCTGCTAAACCCTAAGACCAAATATTATCTTTAAACTCCCTACACACGTAATTCCAGTAACTCACCCTAAGGTTCGATCGTTGATGATCAGTGAGAGGTTCCTGAGAGATTTTAGCTAACCCAATATCCCAATTTGCAATAGTAACATTTCCTCTATAGCTAAAAACGTTCAGATTTTCCAAATCAACGGTATGGCTTAATTCGATGTTAATCCAATTATCATAACACTGAAAAAACCCCTAGTTTAGCAAATATTAGGCTAATGTTAGGTTATAATACCAAGGAGGATTTTAAATGGAATAAGAGGGCCACAATATAAAAAAATTTACATTTTGATGCTTCGCTGGGGTCAGGTGTTTCGTAAAGTACGGGAGCAGCAGGGCCTCGAGTGTCTTCGCTACCGGGGAAGGGAGAGTTATCGGGCGATAAGACTCTCCTTTGTTGGCTGGTTTCCCCGGTTTGAGCAGTGGGACCACTCTCCCCCCCCCTTTACCAGATGTCTGGAATGATGAGAGTGGCCATAGACAGGTTGAGGACCTCCGTTAGGTACGCTACTCCCGCAGGACCCAAATTTTTCAGCATTAACATGCATATTCCGTCGGGTCCAATGGCATTGGAGGTTTTCGCCTTCCCGATGGCTACCCTTACCTCACCGCTGGTGAAAACAAGAGGCGAACTAGGTTTTGGCATTTTGTTGTTGTTGTTGTTGTAGCGGCTACAGCAACCCCGCCCAGATCGGTTGGTATCTCAGTCGTTGTCGTCAAGTTC
>NW_023470868.1:0-4711 GCF_013731165.1 Rhagoletis pomonella | reverse complement strand
TCTAAACAATCAGTTGTATGGGAGCTATAGGTTATAGTGACCCGATCTTTGTAATTTTCATTGTAAGTATTCTGTTGATAATGGGTGCAAGTACTGCAAAATTTCATGTTCGCAGCTGCATAAAAAATCTCATATCTGAACAATCAGTTGTATGGGAGCTATATGTTATAGTGGTCAGATTCTTTCGGTTCCGACAAATGATTAATGCATTATAAAAATACACCCACCTACCAAATTTGATACGGATATCTCGAAAACTGAGAGACTAGATTGCATACAAACAGACGGACAGACAGACAGACGGACAGACGGACATGGCTAAATCAACTTAGCTCGACGTTCTGATCATATAAGTATACATTTTAATGGGTCTATCTATTTTTGATCTGGTACTTACAAACATCGGACCAAAGTTATAATACCATTTCATGCTCATGAAAGGTATAAAAATGTTATGCTTGTAAAAATGTAAAATTTTGACTAGTGTAATTTATTTGTTTAATACATGGGTACCATTTTATTGCTATAAAACCTTTCAATTTTTAGGTTCTATTATTTTCATAAAAGTGTGCTTTCACATAAATAGGTATATAATTCTAAAAAATAGATTACCTCGTAAATATTATCCATTATTTTTGGGTATAAATCCGCATTAAAATTTCTTATATACTTATATAGCTAGAATCAAATTATTCTGAAATAAAGCGTGTCATTTGTGTTCTCTTTATAAAAGTTCTAAAGCAATTTTAACTCATATACATATATATTACCATCATTTATTAACTCAAATTGTAGTCCTCATTCAGGGTCATACATTTTGTGTTTGGTTTGTAGCAAACGCATGCAAATAAAAATCTAAAAGCAAAGTGTATGAAAAACACGCTAATTTTGGCTTTGGGTATTTTTCGTAAAGTTCATACAAAAAATGTGGCAGGCGTGTGCCAGGATTACGAATAAAAAACAATCAACAGAGCATGCCGTTTTGCCATTCTATCCCAGCCGTATCGTAAGCAGATGTTTTGCGGACGCTGTGCGGATGAAAACAAATGAAAACGATAATCGCTAACCGAACTTTTTCAGAACTTCTTTCCGAAACGCGTTGCTCTGTTTGCGGCTGGCAAACTACCGTTCTCAAAGGGTTGTACACGTCTCGTTAGCGGATCACTTCGTATAGTTTTTCAAACGTATGTTTTTCCCTGTCCCATTGCTATTTTGGTCTTCCCACGTAAAAAAGGAAGAAGGATTTATTATACCCGAGCGCACTTGTGCACAAGGGTAACTTTGTTCACATAACGGTTGTTTGTAACAGGCAATACGAATCGAGACAGATATAGACAAATGTAAACATAAATAATCAGGATGAAAAGAGAAATCGATTACGCGGTGACTGTCTGTCCGTCCGTCTGTCCGTCCGTCTGTGCACACGATAACTCGAGTAAAAATTAAGATATCTTAACGAAACTTGGTACGTGTACTTCTTTCGGGCGTAGGACGGATGGTATTGAAAATAGGCAAAATCGGACAATAGCCACGTCTACCTCCCATATAACGGTAATTTTCAGAAATACGAAAACTGCGATATTTTACATGTGTATATCTTGGCAACCGCTGCACCGGTTTCTTCCAAACTTGGCACAGTTGTTCGCCTTGGTACAGCATACCAAATGGTCAAAAATCGGACAATAACCACGCCCACATTCCATATAAGGGTAATTTAGAGAAATAAGAAATCTTCGATAAATCAGTAAATATTAAAGCTAATTTATTCAAAATTGACGCTTGCAACAATTCTTTAGCAAAGAATACGTTTATGATAAAATTTTGGAAAATGGGCGTGGCACCGCCCACTTATGATCACATATATGTATCTCGGTAACCGTTCTACCAATTTGTACCAAACTCGGTATGGTTATTGTGCTTGCCACATAAAAGCAAAACGTAGAAAATTATCGAAATCGAACTAAAATTACGGAGCTTTTCATATAACGGTAAGTTTCAGAAATGCTTGAAACTTCAATATTTCGAAATTTAAGGACGCTAATTTACTCAAAATTAATACAGCCCGACTTACCAAGTCGCAGTAGCTTTCGGAAAGGTGAGAAACATATATTTAATATTTGCGCCGGCATTAAATGTTCCGCTCCGCCCGAACTTAGACTTTCTTACTTGTTATTTCTAAGATTGTCTCAGAGTGTTTTGATGTTCTTCTAAATATCTTCCGCTGCTGCCGCCTAGGGTTCATAGATTACCCTGGTACACAAATAGACTCAAAAATCTTAAAAATAAAAGAAACAAGTATTATACACTACGTTAAAGTCAGCTTGATAATGTTAATCTCAAGGCTAAATATATCTCGTTCATGAGAAAATTTAATATCTTGGATAAATTTCTTTATAACAAGTATATTAGTAAATTTGAGACTGATTTGAAGGAAAATCCCAAGGCCTTCTAGAGCTTCATCCATTCCAAATCGGGCTCCTCAAATATACCTTCCTGTATGTACTATAATGGTAAGAGTTCTGAGTCGATTAGTGATACTGTCGAATTTTTCGCTGAGTTTTTTAAATCAAATTTTGTCGCTGATGACAACCCCTCCAGGTTTCCAGTAAATTCTTGTCCTCCACAAGGTTTAGACTTTGGATCGATGTCTTTGACAGAATCTGACATTATCAGAGGCATATTCTCTCTTAAAAAGTCTTTTAAATGTGATTCCGACGGTATTTGTCCCTTTTTCCTTGAGCAATGTCATTCCTCCGTTTGTGTTCCACTGTGTATGATCTTCAATCTCTCTCTTGGTTCAGGGGTTTTCATCGAGCGCTGGAAAGTAGCGTTCATCACGCCCATCTTCAAGTCAGGACGTAGGTGTGATGTTTCTAATTACAGACCTATCTCTAAATTAATTGTTTGCTCCAAGTTTTTTGGGAAGGTGGTATTGGAGAAACTATCTTTTGCCCTAAAAAGTATCGTGAATCCTCGTCAGCATGGTTTTGTCGGTGGTCGTTCTACCGTAACGAACCTCGCTGAATTAAATTTTATGAATTTTGTGTATCTGCGTTCAGAAATGGGTACCAAGTGGACAGCATCTATACAGATTTCTCCAAGGCGTTTGATAAGGTATCGCATTCAATTTTGCTTCGTAAATTAAGAAGCATTGGTTTCCATTCGGTTTTCTTAAATTGGTTAAAGTCATATCTTTCAAATAGAACCCTGTTTGTTGAAATTGAAAACTGCAGGTCTTCTCAATTTGCCGCTACTTCGTGGGTGCCCCAAGGCAGTGTCCTTGGTCCGCTGTTGTTCGTCCTGTTTATTAACGATATCGGGTCCTGTTTCAGTAATATTCAATAAGTATGCCGATGATCTGAAACTGTTTCGTAAAATCAATTGTGTCTCCGATTCGCGGTTACTTCAAGAAGATCTGTTTAATATCGAAGTATGGTGCCAAAAAAATATGTTATCCCTCAATATAAAGAAATGCTTCCATATGACCCTAAAATTTTTCTAACTCTATATTTCAAATGTACAACTCGCTTCTGTTAATGACTTTGTTGATCTTGGTGTCGTTTTTGACTCTGGGTTCACCTTTGTTAATCACATATGCTATATTCTTCCGAAGGCTTACAGGAACCTAGCTTTTCTGCGAAGGCATGCCAAGGATTTTAAGGATCCCTATACAAGGAAAACTCTCTTTATCTCTCTTGTTCGTTCAAAACTTGAACATGCCTCGGTTATCTGGAGTCCTATTTATAATTGCCATGCATTTCGTATCGAACGTGTCCAGAGAAAATTTATTCGGTTTGCCCTTCAGCCGTTTCGATTCTCTGACCCTCTTCCGCCCTATATAGCTCATTGCAAGCTTATAGATTTAAACTCTCTTGAGTGTAGAAGACATGTCCTTATGTTTGTTTACGACTTGATTTCTGGCGTCATTGATTGTCCGGAATTACTTGTGCATATCGGTTTCAATGTCCCGAGCAGAATATTGCGGTTTGTCCCGCCATTTTATGTTATCCCTGCTAAAGCTAATTATTGGGCTCAATGCCCGATTTGGATGATGCACTTAATGCAATTTCAAAAAATTTAAATCTTGAATTTTCTATTAGTAGGCAGTCTTTCAGAAGTTTAATGGAATCTGTGTACTCCTGGTGTAGTTCTTAATTTTTTACCTATTAGCTTTATTCTAGTCTGTAAGATTCTTTGTAATCATAGACTCAATAAACACTGAATTGAATTGAATTGAATGATATTGACACTCTTTTGAAATTTGGACAGATTTTACACAGCAATTTCCAAAATTTTTACACATAGCTTATCAACATAGTGCAATAATATAAAGTGTGCCAGCCAGTTTGATGCTTATCTAAAAAAAAAAATGAGTTTGTCATATTCGCTTTTTCCAATTCTGCCATTAACCCGTGGTTTTGTTGCATACCCCTACCCGATTTCTGCTTAGATCCTCATCCTGAGGGACTGAAAACATCAGTACTGCAACGTTATATATGTATGACTGCTTTTGAACAAGCGTCAGTTTATGTAAAAAGTGTACCAGTATCGACAGGGTCACCAGTGTCGCCAGTTGCACCAGTTGTTGGTGACACTGGTGAAACTGGTGACACTGGTACACTGGCAGAACCGAAGCCGTCCGACACTGGTACACTGGTGACACTGGCGACACTGTTGAAACTGGCGACACTGGCTATACTGGTGACACTGG